>NC_056723.1:13383455-13413455 GCF_018831695.1 Puntigrus tetrazona
GTCTCCGGCTGCCAGTCAGCAGGTCTGGGCAGTCCTGGGAACGCTGACCTCTCAGCGTCTCTTTCTCTCTTCCTGGTTCAATCAATCTGCTGAAATCAAACCCATCAGGTCACCTTTATCATTCGGGGCATGTGTGTGAGAGCAGGATGAAACCCAATCCGCCACCATGAAACGCTCGCCTATATTTAGTTCATCCATACGTTAACACATTTGCAAAAAAAATATGCAGAGTTTCCACGGCATGAGATTTTGCTGACGTGCCGTCAGTCAGAAGTCGATATCAATGTTAGCTTCCGTATCGAGTCGTTAAAAAAAACCTGCCCTTCGTAAAACACAGCTTATAACTCAAAGGAGAGAGCAAAATTATATAGAGTGCATTACCGCGAAGCATTTCACGAGTCCATCAATAATTTGACTACACAAACGTCCTCTGCGTTTTTCAACTCATAGATGTTGGAAAGCTGATCATCATACACAGAAATTTGTAAATATGCACCACTCTTCAAACGTTTGGGGTCAGTTATTTTAATAAATAGCAAGGGTGCGTTCCGTTGATTGAAAGCGACAGCAAAGACGTTTCATCCATTTCAAATAAATACATTTGTTTTGAACTTTTTTTATTCGTCGAGAAGTAAAATGTATTAGAGTTTCCCCCAAATATTTGATATTTCACTGCATTTTTGATCAAAGAAATAACGTTTTAGTGAGACAGAAGTTTATTAATATATAAAGTATTAATAACATTATTTTTTTTTATAAAACATTTCTAAATAATAAAAAAAAATTAAATTTTTTTAATATTTATTTTATTTTATCCTGTGTAAAAAAAAAAAAAAAAAAAACCTGTTACCCAGTGTTTTGCCAGCGCTTACATTGCTCCGAGGCCAAGAAGTGAATTGCTCAACCCATTTTTTTTTTTTTTAATCTCAAAATGCAGAACACAGAACATAAAAGCAGTATTTTAAGGTAAAAGCGAGGTTGCTTAAATCAAACGCCATAAATGCAAAGCCAAGCACCGTGGAGGGCCTGAGATGTGAGCATATGAAACACATCTCTCCGCTTTCCAAAGATCCTGAACCCGGTCCAGCGTTTTAAGAGCACGGTGGCCGGCCAATATTCATTTTAGCCAGCTACCGCACATTAGCAAATTCATCTGAGAAATATATTACAGATCCAAGAGTAATGATGATGACTAATCTATAACATCATAAATCCAGCATTGTCAACCTGTCCCTCTTTCATAAGGGTGATTAAATTATTGTTGTGTCGAGGTGAAGTAATTTATTAAAAAGTGCCATTATGTTTATTTACAAGCCAAGTGCTGGTCTTATGCCAGTAATACCATTAACTGCACTGCTGAGACCCATTATGCAATAAAATACACAATAGTAATTGTAAGATAACAAAGGCAGGGATTTTTTTTTCTTCTCTATTTTTCCAGATGATTATGATGTTTGCAAGTGTTATTACGTTCTTTCGAAGCGCTATAAATCCCAAAGCCGCGTAAATCACCGGGACCTGCTGAGCGCGGGACCTTTCCCGCAGAGTCCTGCACTTTTATATGTATAGCGTTCATCCGTTTTCTTCTCGGGAGGGGAATCGAAGACGCTCGGAAATCAAAACCCCGAGCGTCGACTTCCGTCGGCCTCATCCGTGTAATGAAGTTCAGTATATTTTGGGATTTATTTGACTAGACCTCCGTGACGAGTGTATCGTTCGTGCGAATTTTGCAGCTCGTAGAATACGTACGATTTGGTCTGGCTCTTTCCTATTGGTCCGTTAAATACTATATTGTATTTGAACCATACTACAGTAACGTGCTTGAATTAATTTGTTGCGTTAAGTCTAAAGTCGCTATGGTAATACAAACAAATCACTTTACCCAATACCGTACTAGTTTTCTACAACTATAATGTACGTTATACTACAATACACTACCGTATTAAAAACTCCAATATACTACGGTATCGGTTTATCAGTTCATTGTAGTTAAAGGGTTTGTTCAGGCCGTGTCGTTCCAAACACGTACGACCATTGTATCTTTGCGCTAAAAAAACAAAAAACTAAGACAAAAACTAAGAATAAACGAGTCGGTTGTTATATTAGTTTTCGTTTGCGCAAAAAAAAGGTATTTTCGTAGCGCGGCGAAGTTGAAGACACGGTCGCCCATGTTTGGACTTCCGTCGCCCTGAGCCTCTGATGTCACATCCTGTTTTACCGATTCATTTACTTCGTTTGTTGTATCGCTGTCTATTGAGGGCAGATCGCTCTCAGGTTTAATCAAAAATAGCTTAATTTATGTTACGAAGACGAAATTCTATTCTATTCGAATTTTAATTTTGAGGTGAACTAACCATTTAATTCTACGGTATGCCGTACCAATATATTACAGCATAATACACTCTAGTATGGTACAAAAACGCTAGTATTTAGTATAAATTGCTAAATTGGAAAAGGGTCCATATCAGTTCCTTATGGGTTCCTCCAGCATCTGAGCACCTAAAAGACGCAAAAGTGCACTTTTTAAAAAATGACCGCTTTTGTGCGTCTCTTTATTTATTTGTTTTCCTGAGCTAAAAGTTCAGGAAGAGTCCGGGTAGCATGCGGGCGGACGTCCCTGCGCGTGCCGTCGTCGCCAGATGTCAATGCAACGCAAACAGGACAACACTAAAAACGTTGCGCGGCTTAGCAATAGCGCTGGCTCCGATCGCACTGCACTCTGTTTGATGTGATAATTAAAAACGAAAGGCAAATATTGATGGAGAGATTAGCTGGAGTCATATTTGCCCAGGGATTACGGGGAATTAGATTATCTCATGTAGAAGATCTCCCGATCGCAATCGCTCCCCGCCTACGACAAACCCACCGCTGCGGTTAATGATTTTTTTTTTTTTTTTTTTGTTGTATTATACACTTGCTTATTTCATGCTTTTATTTCCACACCCTGAGTTCAAACATGCATTGTTGTTTTTTTTTTGGTTTGGTTCGTTTTTTTCTGTCGTCAGGCTATATGTGAAAATCTGCCGTCACAGTTCAGCGTTTTAAACAAACAGCTCGTAAACAAACACTGAATATTTACGCTTTTGTTCGTCATTTTTGCAAACGGATGAAAACAGTCACCCTTCGCAAGGTGAGCGCTAACATGTGATGCGACGCTAGCGCAGCTGCGGTGTTAAATATGCAATGTGCACATTTGAGAAAAATGCAGTATATCTCTTACTCAGTGAAATACTGTATCCCACAATGCAACGCGCTTGATTTGACCTTCCATTTCCAATGTGATGAATGAACTGGAAGCAAATTGACTTTTTTTTTTTTTTTTTTTTTTTTTTTTTTTCACATTTCCAGGCTTTTTAGAAGCCAAAGTTGTCATAATTCGGTGAACGTTTTATTTTATTTATTTTTTTTAATTAGAAAATTAAGAAATATTAAAGTTATAATATTAAAGTTTTATTTTATTATAATTGATACAAATTTATTTACTTAATTTCTGTAAAATAATTTACTTAATGTATTCATTATTTTTATAGTTAAACTGTACTATATAAATATATTTTAATATGCTATTTAATATATTAATTAGTATATTAAAATATACATATTTTAAATAAATTATTATAATATATTTGACTGTGTGTATAAAATAATTTTTTTTTTAAACAAAAATATACACACAGATAGGTGTGTGTGCATGTATATTGTTCAAAATACTTATTTTATACACAAAATATATACTGTTTTTTTTTTTTTAGTACGTAGAATGGTTGCATTTCAAACACAGACATGTTCTTAATGAACTGATTTAGTAATAATTTATTATTATCATTAATAGGCTATTTAAAATTCTTTTGTTTATAATGTTTTTTTTTTTTTTTTTTTTTTTTTAATACACATTATAGCAGTAAACAGAAAAAACAAAAATAGTAACACAATAACCATATAAGAAATAACATATTAGTATTGTTTTGTAATTTTAAGCTTTTGTCAGTATTGCTTTGTAAATTTAAACTTGCGTTTCACAAATACGGCCATGTTCTCCACGTTTTTCATATCAATCATCAATAAGTGCTCATCACCGTTACGAGGTAGATAATGCGCTCGTGTACGGCTCTAAACAGCGTCTCTCGGCGCTCTCCCGCAGCCATCGGCGAGCGGGATGTTTGTTAGCGCGATCTCGACGGATCCGGCAGCTGTTTGAGAAGGCCGATCAGACGCTTGAGCAACACGCCTGGCTCCCGCGGGCCGCCGCGTCGACATGCGAGGGTCCCTCCGAGGGATAAGGGCCCTTAAACGCCGCGTTCGCCCGGGCTGCGAGAGAGAGAGAGAGAGAGAGAGCGGAAATGCAGCTGGAACACACCATTAGGAGGAACTTGAATAAATCGAGTCATTAGGTAGCCGTTTGTGTGAGTGCCGTCACCACCTGACAGTCGTCGCGTTTCTCCGCTCGTCTCCCGTACACGAAGTCGAGCAGATTGGCTCGTTTGCATTCGGCGGTGCAGCAGACGCTCGGAGAGACCCCCACCTTTCTCTCTCTCTCTCTCTCTCTCTCTCTCTCTCTCTCTCTCTCTCTGTCCGTTCGTTCGTTCGTCCCTCCTGCGGCTCGGCAGCGCCTCGCAAACCTGTTTCCCTCCGCTCTCGCTCGCCTTCTGGAGAGACAGATTCATCTCGCCACGCCTGCCTGTCCCTCCGTCTTTCATTTTTCATTTTTTTTTTTTTTTTTTTTTTTTGCATTCATCACATATGGCTCAGAAACTCGTCAACATATGGATCCCATTGTTGGTTACCCGGGCGGCCCCACCGTTATAGACGATAGCTGATGAGTTTGTTTGAACCTTCGCGAGAGCCGTCACGGGTTTCGCGAAGAAAACGCCGTTTCCCCCGCTGCATGTTTGGAACGCAACTCGCAAAAGAGCTGACGGCGCACCGTTCGCATCTACATTAGTACACTTAGCGTAGCGCGCCGTCAACAAAATGATCATACGGCTTATTAATGCGCCGTGTTTTGGATGAATTATATATCAAAAGCCGGAGGAAGGCGGCGGTGTGGAGATGGCCGGAGAGGGTCCGGATGTGCGCTGTAGGTGGATGCATCATTCATGGACTTCGTTAGGGATGCGGGGCACGCTTAACGAAGTATACGCGAAATCAGAATCCACCCTGTTCGCGTTATTTGTTTGACGCCCCGAAACAAACTTGAATCGCGCGCAGTCTAAAAACTTTTCTTGTTGGCTGAAGACGTCGCCCTCCTCCCTCCGACCACCTGTCGCGTAGAGAGACGTCCAATCAAATCCCAGCGGGTCGAGTCGAGTCCCGCGAATGAAATACGGCTGCGAGCGATGTTTCGGGGCGACTTCAACAACAAATCCGAACAAAACTCCTAGATTTTATTCACTACTCGATTGATTGGTCGGCTTTCTTTTTCGATCAATACCGGTTACAGTGTGCTTATAGTATAAGAAATACGACACGAGTTTTGATCATACAGATAATAAGGTTTAATAGGGTCTACTTTTGTGTATAGTCATAATGAAACCAATCATTTTATAAACGTTACACTGTTGTACAGTATAATATAAAAATGCTATTTGTTGTTACATGATATAATATTTAGTATGCAGTATAGTATTCCATTTATAAACACAATCAAGTTCTCCGTTTTTGACTACTATTGTTATATTTATTAATGATCATAAATATTTATCAGTTCAAGTTTATTTGTGTAGTGAATACATCAGGTATTGAATGTAAAAAGGGTTGAACAGCACAGTTTTTGCAAAAATATTTTGATTGAGGCATGGTTTATTATACATCTATATAGCTGTAATTACAATCTAATTTATAATACAGATAGTAACTGTTTATAGAAACTACCTTTCAGGTTTGACATTGCGACTTTGCGTGATGACTTTTTTGTTGCAAAAATTGTTTTTGTCAATACGTTGTGTATATATACACGTTTGTGTGTACTCATAATAAATATACATAGCACACAAACATATATTATATAAACAAAAGCTTTTATTTTGGATGCAATTACTAGTTTGACTCTGCTGTGGAGTGATTGCAGGAAAGCGTCCTGTCACAGCTGCTTTAGTTTTCTATTAGACGCTGGAAAGTGCTGCTGTCTCTGAAGCTAATTCTTTAGTTTGGTTCTTGTTAAGTCTTGTTTGGGTTGTTTTCTTTAGTTAAGGGCTCCCGCTGAGGGCCTTCAGCACTTCAAAGGCCAGTTTGCTGAGCACGGCGTTCGCCTCAGGACCGAACGCAAACACGCAGAGTGTTTAACGCTCTCAGACTTATTAACAGACATCGTTAAATAACACGGTTTAGTAACAGACTAAGACTCGCGCGGCTAATTACCGCATCGCGCCGCATTCGTCTAGTTTTAACAAGCCAACAAAGGGTTGGTTCATCTCAAAACGGAAATTCTCTCATTTATTTTCTCACTCACGTTGTGCGAAAACCTTTCTGAAGCGGAACTCCAAAAGGAGATATTTAGCAGGATGTTCACGCCGCTCTTTTCCACACAATGAAAATGAACGGGGACTCAGGCTGTCAGGATACAAAGATGACGAAAAAATGCATTAAATTATGATAAACGTAGATTATATAAGACATGGGCAAGTGTTCAAAGTCTTGAAGTGATCGAATCGTTGTTCACAGGAAATTAGTTTCTCCACAAAATTGTTACTTTTTCCTTTTTTACGAAAACATTTTTAGTTCATTTTTTCTTAATTTTTATTTATTTTCGTAACCTTAAGATGCTGTATGGCTTTGAAATATAATATGTATTCGTTTGTTTGAAGTTTCAGACTTTCAGTCCCCATTCACTTTAATTGTATGGGAAATAGCTTGAGTGTAGTCTAAAAAAATAAATAAATTATACAAGTTTGGAACAACGATTACAAAAATATTAATAGTTTTGTCCAAAAATGTAGAAAAAGACAACAGACTTCCAATATAAATTTGGTATCTACAATTTAATTTCAAAATCAAATTTAAAAAAGAGGTTCATTTTCATAAGATGGGGACTAATTCCCCTAAAAAGAAAGATCCGGTCTCTGTTTGCTCACCTGCATGTGAACTATTCCGTTAAATGGCTGCATATCTATGCGCTGGTGACAAATCTATTTATGTAATACTTTTGATAGATATTGATTGAACCACTGCAGAAACTTAGAAAGAGAGAAAAATGAGCTTGAAGAGCGAACATGGCGGCAGGAGGAGCTCCGAACACGAGATCTAATGACAGAGAGAGAGAGAAAGAAAGAAAGAAATAAACACCACTTCCACTGCCAATTTAAAGAGCTCATATTCTACACTTTTATAGCATTTTATTATTTCCCTAAAGTCCACTTACAAAGTTATTCAAGGTTTCTTGCACAAAGTCTCTTAATTTAATTTAGCGTAAATATTTTCTGCCCCCTCTCTTACTCCGTTTATACCGTCCAACTTTACAGTTCATCATGATTTAATAGATGCTTTCTATTTTTTTTTATGCATCATTTCTAGAGGCTGGCAAATGTATATTTATACAATGTGTAAAACTGCCCTATGTTTCAGAATATATAATTTTTTTTAGGACTTGTCCAGGTCTAGAAAAGGTGGTTTTTAGGTGTGTGTGTGTGTGTGTGTGTGTGCACGTGCGCTCCTGTTCATACTGTTCAGATTGGGTTGTTCTTAGAGGTGTGTGTGTGTGTGTGTGTGCGCGCGCTCCATATTTAATGTGCAGCAGATCAAATGAAAAAGTTGAAATAAAATTGTAAGGAGTAAAAGGTACAGTTTTTTTTCTTCAGAAATGTAATCAAGTAAAAGTACAAGTATGAACTTCAAAAGTAAAATGCCTCCGAAATAAAACTTGTATTACGGCCTTGGTTGTTCTTAGGTGTGTGTGTGTGTGTGAGTGCTCCCAATCATACTGTTCAGTCTTGGTTGTTCTCAGGTGTGTGTGTGTGTGTGTGTGTTTGAGAGAGAGAGAGAGTGTGCTCCCGTTCATACTGTTTAGATTTGGTTGTTCTCAGGTGTGTTTTTGAGTGCTCCCGTTCATACTGTTCAGTCTTGGTTGTTCTCAGGTGTGTGTGTGTGTGTGTGTGTGTGTGTGAGTGACCTTGGAGTGGCGGCAGTGCTTAAACAGTGTGTCAGCGAGTGTGTTGAAGCGTGTCTGTGCCGATTATGAATGTTTCATTACTGCCACCTCAGCCTTTAGCTGTGAGCTTTCCACTAAAGCACACTGACAAATCCTCTTTCTTCTGGCCTTTTTTCTCTCTCTCTCTCTCTCTCTCTCTCTCTCTCTCTCTCTCTCTCTCTCTCTCTCTCTCTCTCTCTCTCTCTCTCTCTCTCTCTCTCTCTCTCTCTCTCTGGCTCTCTCCAGCTCTTCTCTCTCTCTCTCTCACTCTCTCGCTCTCTCTTTCTGGTACTCTCTCTCTCTCTCTCTCTCTCTCTCTCTCTCTCGATCTTTCTCTCCTCGCCGTCCAGCTCTTTTTCTCCGGCGCTTCCCTGGTACTCTCGATTTTTCTTTCCGCAGTTTTTTCCGGCCGCTCTCTCTCTCTGATGAATCTCCAGACAGCAGGGAATAATTGTAGTCGGGGCCGAGCGCTCGTTTTTCTTTCCGTTTGAAAGGCATGACAGGTACGACTTCTCCCCTGCTCTCGCCGCCCTCCCTTTCTCTCTCCTGCACAAAGAGCGCACAAAATAAGTCAAGGTTTACAAGGTCAACTCGTCTCGCGCTAAGCAGAGCTTTTTCACCCGCGGTATTTCGACTAAAACGTCAAGAGACAGCGGAGATAAATTTGGAAAAATGTCCCGGCGCAGGCGGCCGTACTTTACTCTGATTTCTGCCGCTTGAAATTCTCCTCTGAATGAATAAGAGAGCTTGTTATCTTATTGTCTTATAATAGCAGGCGAGCGCTCGCGCACTTCATCATGCGCTGCCCTGTTGAGTGCGTAAAAGTATGTCACACACACACACACACACACACACACACAGACACAGATGAAGG
Organism: Puntigrus tetrazona; assembly: GCF_018831695.1. Lineage (NCBI taxonomy): Eukaryota > Metazoa > Chordata > Actinopteri > Cypriniformes > Cyprinidae > Puntigrus > Puntigrus tetrazona. The sequence goes on from NC_056723.1 coordinate 13,392,452, forward strand.
GAAAAGAGGGGCACGGCAGATTAGTATCTTCTTTCTGGGGTGTGTTGAAACTCTCCTCGCGTTCTGTAACGTTTCTTTGACGACAGGAACCACTTGCGCAAGACCTTAGGTATAAATTCAGTTAAGATCTCTCAAAGGCCCAGTAAAATTGATTATAGACAATCTAGTCATTTATATTACCAAAGTTTTTGCTCTATATATATATATATGACTGAATCATGTGTGTATAAAAACATACACACACATTTTATGTATATATTTATTTTTATATAAACATGTTTTTGTACATAATAAATATACACTGTACATACGTGTAAAATAAAAACTTATTTTTAATCATTTGACAGAGCAAATTGACCTTTGACCTTTTTGTTTGCTTGTTTTAAGCAGGCGTATTAGTAAAAAGTTCTCTTTAAAAAATACACTTATTAAAAATGGTGTACAAAATTAACACACAAAGAGAAACTTAAACATTCTGCTAATGTTGCTCTTCTCTAAATCAGTGGCTGTCAAGTTCTGATAAACCACTATGAAATGAATCCATATGACTTATATTAAAACTTGGTGTGAGGAAGACTTTTACTATTTTTTTTTACTACTACTATTTTCTAAACCAATTTTTTTGGTCATTTTTGGAGCTTCAGCGTTCCTTTTCACTGCATGTAAAAGAGCAGCGGGAACATTCTCCAAAGCATCTTTTGAAACAATAAATCGCTGCTTTCTAGGTGAGCTTCGTTTCAGGAGCAAGCCGTTCTTGCCGGACTGAACATAGCAAGCTGTTTTCATGATTTCAGATCCCGCCCGCAAACTTGGCAAAAATAGATTTACTTACTAAACAGAATATAAATGTGTCTCCTATAAACAGCGTCTACCTCTAAAGAAATGTATTATCTAGTCATAAACTTCCCTCGCAGTCAGCTACTGGATTTCATAAAACTAACATTGACTTTATAACGGCTCTTAATAAATATTGACCTACATTTTAATCACATGCTAATCTGGAGCGCTGGAGAGGTGACAGTTTATGGATGGCCGTGGATCATAAATTTTCCAGGTCGCATCTCTCTATCGAGTGTATCTGTTCCTCCGAGAGCCGTACGATTGATCATATTCATTAAAAAATATCTACACACTTTGGCATTTCACAGCCCACTAAGCCTGTGCAAGTTTAAGAATAAGATGTAATTACTCTCCTGCAGCCAATATTCATTTCAACGGAATAATAAACTACTTGGATTAAAAGATTACTGCGCTTGCTTTTGTTTTAAACAAGCTACGGTGTGTGTGTGCGTGTGTGTGTGCGCGCATCGAAACATTTTCCATGTAAAACTTGAATAATAATGCAATTAATTACGGTACAAATGGCTCTGAATTTGGCATTAAAAAGTTTGAAAAACCCCACCATCGACAATTTTTCCTGTTCGTTTTGCATAAATAGGTTACTGTAATTGTTTCCGAAACCCTGAAATCATATTCTTTTGATATTTTTAGCAGCGTATTCAACCAATAAGTGCTTCTCCAGCCAGCTGTCTCAAAGCTCTCCCGCGCTATTAAAATCGTGTTTCACCGCAACCCAGGCGTTTCCACAAACCTGCATCCATGCCACCGCTGAGCATTGTTTAAAGCCATGGGGTATTGTGGAATAGAATGAGGTCGACCAATCTTTTCAAAACTAATTATAATGTTTAAAAACCTAAACACCAGAAGCAATATTGGGCCAATAAAATGGAATTAAAAGCTCATTTCTGCGGGGTAATTGCACCACGCGGCGCTGATATTAAACACCTGGCATGTGGCACAGCTCCACAGATGCGCCGCCCGTCCTGGAGCGGGAACCGGACGCGTCCGAATCCGAGCCAACGGGTCAGAGAGCAGGCACGCAGCGGCGGACCATCAGCTGCAATGATGGCTTTGTTACAGGACATGATGTCATACCGCCTCTCTTCCCCTGTTTAAACAGGCAGAGGGAGCGGGAGAGTGATACAGATTGAGTGTGTCGTTGTAAATGGGGGTAGATTAAGAGGATATATTGTGAGTGTTCAGGGAAAGGCTTTTGGTTACAGCCAGGGCTGTACATACAGGAAGTGATGCAGACGTATACCGGGGGTCAATGGGAGATCCGTTTACCTCTGAAAGTCACCTTTTGTCTCGTCCTGGACAGGGCCGTATAATGCTTATCAGCGTATCAGTAACTCTGGAGTTCTTTAGATTACAGTTTACCTCGGAAATCCGGGCGCATTCGCGTTCTTGCTGCTTAGACGCTACGCACCACAGCTATTTCAAGTTGGACACGAAGAGCAAAGCGGATAAGAAGGAACAGAGTTAAGATATTTTGATTTATAACATTATAGCACAGAAGTCGAACGAATTGCAATACTGCATATCCTAACTGAATTACCGTTGTCACGTTTAAAAAGAGAAATCTGTGTCAAGAAGAGGCGTATACGTTTTTGTTTCCAGGATCGAGGCCGGCGTTTAAAAAACTGCGCATTTGCCTGGCAAAAAAAAAGACATCGATTAACTATCAAATGATTCCAATACAATGATCAATAAATGCTCCGTTGAAGAAATGAGAAAAACATCCACTCATGAATCTTCCAGTGCTTCAGACACAAAGGCCTTCTTGGCAGGACATGCATGGTTATAGAAGCAGTCGAGTTCTTTTTGCACACCGTCTTTCTAGGATATGGGAAAAGAAATCTTGGATTACACAAGCTGTTTTTACTTTTTAAAGGGGTCTTCTTGATCCCTAACTTTTGGGATTGACCTCTACTTATTTGTCCGTTTACTACCTTTTCAGATTAATTCGATTAGTTCCAAAATCTACATTCCCAACCAATGACTTAGCTTAAAGGGCCACCATCACATGTTGTTTCAAACCTGTAAAAGCTTCGTTCATCTTCGATATACAATTTAAGATATTTTGGATAAAAACCGGGAGGTTTGTGACCGTCCCATTGACCGCCAAGTAAATAACACTGTATCCTCAACATCTCTGGTGCAACGTTTTGGAGAATATCTGCTCTTCTGTGTCAGCCACAACACACAGATGCATCTTCTATGTGAATTTATGCTTTGATTGGAACAAAAACAACATATTGTTGTGTTGCAGCTAAAACGGAACGCCGTACACCGTTTGCGTTCAGCGGATGCTTACCAAAATGCCATTTAAGGTGACGTGAAAGAGACAAATTGTTGAATGAATTTATTTTTGTAGAGGTTTTTTTTTTTTTTGCACAGTCATTAAATCAGATTGTCAAAATAGTCCATCTGCCATCAGTGCTTCGGTGTTCTGAAGATAAACTAAACTTTAACAGGTTTGAAATGATGTGGGGTAAATAAGTGATTAATGACAAAATGTACATTTTGGGTTGGAGTAACCCTGTAATCTAGTTGCTTATCTGGCAAATAAACTCATAACAACTGGTATTTCCAAGACATCACTGGGGCCAAACTTGGCACAACTCTGGAGGCAAAGCTTTTGTTTTGTTTTTTTGTTTTTTTATTATATGCGAATCTATGCCTTGAGGAGAGCAATATCACCAGCGTCTGTCTAGACCCAGCTGAGCATTTGCTCCTCCTGCTGGGGAGGCAGAAAAGGGTCATAAAACCCAAATGATGCAAGCCAACACGGAGCCAACAGTTTTTCTAGAAGACCTTGAGGCAGAAAGCTCAGATGCCTTGTCACCTGTGGCACACTGTCAACATCATTTAGTGCATGTTATTATTGGGTATTGTTTGTTCTGAGTGCATTTAAGACACATTTAGAAATATTTTGGGCCCTTTTTTGTAGGTCAGACGATTGTCAATCTTGGCCAAGTTGCTCTACGTGGCTAGGATAAAGTTGAAATTCTCCCAAAACTCCCTATTGTAACCTAAATAGGACATAGATAGTCAAGGGGTTGGTAAGAGATGGAAATAAATGCAAAATGTAGCGCAGATCTACCGCTCCTACTGGATATATGGATCCTGTATGGAGCTCTGAATGGACTTCTTCCTTACGGTAGGGATAAACCGCACCTTTATGTCTTTGAAATGTGCTTCAGCGCTAAGTACTAAACATAACACCAGACCTCGTGAATGTGTCCTACAAGAATCCCTCTAGTTCCAGTGCACCCCCGGTTAAGACCTTGCAGAGCTATACCCTTGTTGAGACTGGAAACTGGAAGCTTTCCTATCTATGTTCAGCCATTTGCAAACAATACAGTATGTGACACCTGGCTGGCCCAGAAACACTACATCTGTGTTCCCACTTTATCTCCCGTTATCCAGGATCGGGGCGGTCCCACCGGTTCCCACACATACACAAATGGTTTAGTGCCACTTCAGGTTTACATGCCTCACATCATTAGCTATCCTCCCTCAATCTCAGACAAATAACAACCAGTCTCTCCTCTACCTCCCCCCCTCCAAACTCTCTATCTCTCCCTCCATCAGGGGCCCATTCATTACACTGTGACACTTTTACTGCCTCTACCTCTCCCAGACCTCTCTACCTCTCTGGAGAGAACGGATAGAACAAGAAAGAGAGCGCGAATGGGGAAGAGACTGAGTGGAACCAGAAATAGAGTGCCGCCCCACCTCCAATCCCACACACGCTCAACTCGAAAATACAGAAGGAAGAGCTTGTTTGTTTATGAGTGCCATAGTTTCAGTCTTATCCCTTGGATGTACAAGGAGCACCTCGTCCATCTTTTGGTATCGTGCCCCAATCCATGTGTGCAATTCTGGCATTGCGTCATGGTCTCTTTATACAGTGTGTGTGTGTGTGTGTGGGAGCAAATACAGATAGGCCACCTGCACTGAGAAGGGTACATCGTCTACATGTACATTACGCAACCCTGTTTGTGCAGGAGAGTATGTACTCTGAGCATTACACAACCGGTTCTTCGAATCGCATGCTGGGTTGCACTTTTCTCACGGGTTGGGAACAGATCAAGCTCATATTTTGTAGATATACTGACACACTAAACCAGATGTGTATTGCATTCGCGTCCGATTTTCAGGCGAGTTGCTTTTATTCTCATCTGCCGGTTCAGGTTATCGATTCCATTGGCCGCACAAGCGTGAAAGGGCGGGACGGTACTCCTTTATGATTGGTTGCTTGATGTGTCAATTACTCTGTTGGAGCGAGTAATGCGTGTGACAGGCCGTTTGTTTATGGAGTTGTTCCGGGTCATGGTCAAAGCCTCGCTAAACACACAAGGCGAGGAAGGGTTCAGCCCATGTCACTCCTGGGAAACTCGCTCACCCCTGACGCACAAGGAGACTTTCTTTGTTGAAATCTCAAGAGAAGTGCTTGAAATATAAAAGGCTCTTCTTAATTTAGTTATTCCAGCGTGCGCATTTGTTCACCACTTACAATAATAAATCTTAAGTGGTGCATGCAACATTTTGTACTGTATGCTGAGCATGCATCATTTATTAGTAGCGACGAACATTTTTTTTAACCAGTTCCTTTCAGCAATTTTGTTGAATAAATTCACATTAACTCAACTTTCAAGGTAGTAGCTGTGAGGTCGATTTGATGCTATCGAGCTAATGTGATATAGTACAATATTTATTGTTTTTAACGAGTCAAATTCAATACTCGACTCGGGAATTCAACTTCCCAAATGTCTTTTTTTTTTTTTTTCCTTTTTCAAACTGAATTTGTGTTAGAAGCTAAAATATTCAATCTCACCATGTACCACGAATAAATGGTTTAAAATATTAAATATGATCTCTTCTTCTCTTTACAGACAGTGTAACACTGGAATGCTTCTGGCTTAGGGTGACCCACGGCTCCAAGACTGCCACAAAGCACAACCTCTCCAAAATCCACCCCTGATGAAGACAATGACGACAAGGAGGAAGATGGAGGAATGAGAGAAATCGGAAACCCTTTATCAACCTGAGTGCCATTCCTCAGCCTTACCCTACAATCCCCTTCTACTGACTCGACCCTGATTTTACAGTCAGACGTCTCGCCAACAATGAAAAACAAATTAGGAAAGCCTCGAAACATCCCTGCATGCTTGATGATGCAGTCCAGACAATAAAAGGAATTCGAAACGGAACTTCCTCCAGATATTTCCAGACCACGTGGACTCTCTCTGCCACTGACGGCCCTCCGGTTCTCGTACCAGATGCTGTTTTATTGTACTTCACATTAGCCCAGCGTTTTATAAAAGGTGGTTGGGAGGCTCTAGCCAGATGGGGTAAAGAAAGACAACAGCATTCAAATTCTTTCCGAACAGCATCTTGTGTATATTGTGTACAGGATACGAATACAGGCTTATTCTTAGCAATGTGAAGACACCACTTTTGTAAATAGCTCACAAATTGTACATTTCCTGCATTATGTCTTTGTAGGTTACGCCGTTACATTATTCAACATTTTTATCTGTACAGACGTAAAGGTTGACATTGATCTCAGAGTATTTGTATTCCATAAACATCCATTTAAACCATATAGACCCCCTCTAAAGACAACTCAAATGTTATTGCTTGTTAAGGAGACATTTATAGAGTGATCTAGACCTAGTTAAACCCTAATGCCAGATTGAGTGACTACGCCTTCGAGAACGAGAGAAACACAATTGAATTGCATCTCTCGCTGTCTCTCTGCATCTCTTTATCTGCTGTAGAAGTCCCAGCCCGTGTGGTTCTAGTTTCCGATCTCCCAGATAACTTCCAAGCTTGATTGCCAACGTCCTTGTACAGTTTAGAATTGCATCTTCTCATCTTTTTTGCCCCTTCAAACAGTGATTATCTTATGCCTGAATCCTCTACGTAGATGTGACGTTCATGTAGGTGACCCAGCGGGTGTGGGGGGGGTCCTAGAGCACCTGAGGGGGGGTGGATCTCTCATGGATGAGCCTCTCGCTGAGTTCCCACAGGCTGAGGGCGGCAGTGGGGTCTTGGGCCTGTGGAGAGGGCAAGCAGCGGAAGCAGTTGTTGAAGTACATCCCTCCGATACCCTCCAGCTCTGGAGCCACGGCGCAGTAGACTGTAGTGGCCGCTCCCTGTTGCTGTGGAGACACAAATGAAAATATCAGAATAAACTGAAGCAACGTGAGTAAAAACACTGTTTTTCTTGTATGGAGCCTGAAGAACTGGGCGACGCTCTTCAAAGGGTCGAGGCAATACCAAAGACACCTCTAACCATCTGAGACTAGCTCCCCAAAAAAAAACTGATCTTGAGATGGAGGGGGGGGGTGCTTCACAGACTGTCAGAAGACACCATGGGATAGACTGTGAACTTGTTTAAATGGAGTTCCTGTTGTACTTGTACATCGGACATATGGCTGTCAACAATCTGCATGCTGTCATATAGGTACCTGCCAAATACTAGTCTAGGAACTACCGAGATGAGCTGGTTTATGGTGGAAGTGTTCAATTCTGGCAAGTTCTATAAAAGCTTTTAAGGCGGCTGTCTGAATGCTGTATCTTCTCTAGGGTTCAACGGTTAGCAGAAAAACCAAGCTACAACAATAGCAATGACATGCACTTGCCGTTACCTCCTCTATAAGTAGGAAAAACAGGATATAATATCTCAGAAACTGGAACTGAGAAGCACTCAATTGGCAGGTTTATTGTATATCTCCTGTACGCCTGCCAAGAAACACAGACAATGATCAACACACACACAAACAGTATAGTTGTAGATACTGTACATAGCAGAAAGGAAGCGCTTTGGGGAAGTCTTGTAAAGACGACTGTGGGGCAGCCTGCCAAAACTGTCCATTCATCTCATGTCAAAAGGATTTCTGGATGTCACAGAGTCAATGGGGACTTTCTGTCATTGCTGGAGAAGGCATCTACATGTACACACACACACACACACAAATTTAAATAAGGGATCCAGCACAAAGATATCCATAGAAGGGTACCCAAGTTAGAAACGTATACCCCAAATCTCAGTAATCCTCCGTGACGCATGCATCAACGGTCAGGCCCCGTGAAAATCTCTAAAGGGCCATTCACACCGACAGCGATTTGCAACAACAAAGCAACCATAAGTCATTTGTTTTAATAAGTGTTGTCGATTCAACGTGACAAAGACCATTGGCAAGTTCAAATTAGCTGACCAGTTGCTATTACCCCTTTAAGACGAGAATCAGTTACTGGAATTACTTTAAAATGTAAAGGTGAAGTCTAGCAGCTACGAGTGAAATTGTGAAAAACAGTCCTCTGTTCTTCCGTTGTTCGAAAATATCACACCATTGGTTGAGTCAAACATTTGAAGGAAAAAAAAAATATCTGTCATACAACTAGTCTAAGATCATAGTGGTATCAGTGTTCCGCCACGGTTCAAAGGTCAGCCTAGCAATCCAACCCCACCGCGTTAACGAAGTTCTGATGAAACGTCAAAACAGCTACAAAACACAGTCATGCTGCTTTTAGTGTTTATTTCGTTTACGCCCTCGGGTTTGATTGTTTACACAAAAACAAATAACTCTTCACGTCTTACAGATGCTTTGCACTTTTACCGCACGGCCGATTAGCGCCTAATTGTCAGGGATGGTTAGCTATCCTGGGGTTTTAACCGTCTTGGGGAAAGAGGGATGAAGATTCAGAGGAAAAGAAAAACATGTCAGACAGAATTAGAGTTGACGCGCAGTTCAAATGTTTCCAGACTCGTCTTTTATGTCCCTCCTCTCACAGAAGAAACCGTCCTGCGCTACTTCACACGCGACTCCTGCAGGAAGTTAACTTCTGTGAGACGCACATGAAATAGATGGCTGCTTTATCTTCAAATAGTGCAGGAGCGTCTCAGATCTGAAAAAAGCGCAGGGCAACGTTAAGGAGATCGTCTGGCAGGCGTTTACAGGGACGTGCACCGATGGCCAACTCTTTAAACAGACGCAAATACACACGCGCCGCAACAGTACAAAGACTTTGCCTCATTTAAGGAGCCAAATCAACAGCTGTAGCTCAAGCTGGCAAAGACTGTGACAGAACGCTTGTTAGATACACACGCACACACAAACCCGCGGGAAGAAAGCCAAGGCTGTAGTCAGAAATTCAGCGAGCGAACTTCACGCGCTCATCCCCATTTAACTCCAGTTTGTGTGTTTTTCTGTATCTGTGTGTGTCGGACCGAGCGTCTTTTGAAGTACACAGATGCTGCATGTTGCTTTGGTTAGAGCGGCAATAAACATGACATCAAAAGGATGGATCTTTCTGGAGTCTTACCTGCTTTTGCAGTGATAAGTTAATACATATTTGAAGCTGAGAATATGAAAGGATGGAAAATGTCACTCAACCCCTCTAGCGAACCCAAAGCGGTGAGTCAATATGCAAAGATGCACTTTATGGATTCACTGCTCTTGTAATTACATTTAATGTTGTCACACGCACAAAAAAAAAAAGTGTTCAAAGCAGTGTGAAATTATTTCCCTGGTTATTAAGTTGAGGTTCTAATAGGAGAATCTGCTAGACTTGAGCAAATTGCCCACAATGCCTCTTAGCTTTCGATGAGCTCATTAGGAATAACAAACGCGCTCTGGTTTAGAAACCATATAAATGGCCTGCAAGTATTGATTTTCATAATGTCCCGATATTTTACACCTTTATGCTTGCATACATGTATGCTAACCAGCCTGAGGTGCTTCAGCTCGTCTTGAAAACCTGTTTGGTTTAACTGGTTGGCCATCTGCTCTCCTGGCCTGACCAGCTGACAAGTACGTAAAACCAGAGAATCAGATTAGCCCGGCCACCGAAAACCAGCTTGGTATCTACAAACCACTTCAGGCTAGTTCAAGAAGTATCCTTCACGTGTCGTCCTTGTCTCCTTCACCTTGATTAGAATACAATGCCCACCAGCTCTAAGTTAACTCTAATGCACTCCTCACAAAGCGCACATGCTCCATTGCAGCCACCACTTGGCGCTGCTAATGCCTTCTGTAATGACGCACTGTGAAGACTAGCGTGACTGAGATTACCAGTGCTAATGGATGTGGAATGTGATTTCAGCGCTGGCTAGCGTTCTGCTGTCCCTTAGCCAAACAATGGGCTGAAATGAATCCGAACCCTCTTCCAAATGCGCTTTAGCCCACTTCCAAAGCCTGCCTAGTCTTCATAGTGGAAGGGAGAACACATGGTTAAATCCCAGCAGCCCATATTCGAGCTGTGCCAACTGAATGGGGCTAACGCAGAACTAGCAGTTAGCTTATGCGACTTTATTACAGTAATCGCCATCTGAATTACAGCTTAACTCAAGATACGCTCGGTCGTACAGTCGGCTCGATTGTTCAGTTGGGGTTTAGTACATGTGCTTTATTAGAACTTTGAACACTGAATACATTCCCATCAAGCTTTCTCAGATGCATCCTCACTAAATATAGATCAGCGATTGATCCATTGAGGCTCTAGACTGGAACACCATTTCCTTTATCCGTTAGCAGCAGGACAATAATAGCGTTTCTAACCATGAGCCTCCTGCTTTGGTGTATTTAGCTGAGGGAGATGGTGAGATTGGATTGTCAGACTGAATAAGAGAACATGGATCTTATTGCCGTTATGCTGAACCTCCTGGCACTTGACCCTGATGGCCCTTTCGGGCAGATAAGCTTTATGATAAAACGCATTAACATGCTGGACCAGGTACCGCTCACATTTATCAAGAGCTCAGCCCAGAAAACCGAGATAGCGAGAGAGCTACAGATCAGTTAAAGCAGTGGTTATCAACTGGTTTCGCTTCAGATCCCAAGATTTATCATTGGGCATTAAGTGTCGTCCCAATACACGACTAGAACCCTCCGTCGTACAAAAGTCTTTGATGTTGCTTGTTTAACTCGTGGTTTCCCAAAGATGAGGATGAGAAACGTTGCCAGCTTTTAACAAGAAAACCATAAATTTGATTGGAAAAAAAAACGCCTTTGACGCCAACGTCATCACAATTTGAACAAAAAAATAGAGCTATACCAGTTGGAGGAACCACCGAGTTAAACACAAATTGCCAAAATCGTACGATCCATTTTTGCAGCAATACTAACGACCAAACCAAAGCAAAAAGAGCAACACGTAAATATGTCCTCTTTCAAATACAATAAAGGCCGAAAATGGACATAAGAATCCATCCATTCGCTCCGAAGTCATGCAATAAGTACATTGGTCACTTTTACGTGCGTAAATAACTAATGTCTTCCTGTATCAAATGCAATTTTTAATATAAAACCTCATGCATACGGATCCAAATAAGTTGTTTTGTTTAGCAATAAATAACTGAGATGACGCCGCGTCCTAACGAGGTGGAATAAAATAAAGCAACTGCGATTTTTTTCGTGCTAGGTAGTCCCGCCCATCGTGAAATCTCATTGGTCCAAAATCCCGCTCCGCATAATTGCGTAATTGTCAAATATGCTCGTGGTGTTTGGTTAGCGTGCTTCTTTTTGATTACGCGTTATACATTCCAGAAAGATAACGACCTACAATTTCAAGCCTCTTTTTTTTTTCGTCAAACCCAGGAACAGCGCCCCCATCGCGCACTAAAATCTGACTGTATCTAGTGTACAAATTGTGATTTAATTCCTCTTTTACCATCAGTATTAAAGTCCTGTGCTGGCTAAGAGTTTATAGTTGGCAGACGTAGGTTTTTTCGCCGTTAACTAGTACTCCAGTTTCCCATTAGTGCTGCTGTCGCTCTACAACGCGAACGGACGCGATCCTTTTTCCACGTAGTTTCTCCGATGTAGAGTATCCGTCGCATAGGGCATCACGTAATAATCAGCAGAGAAAATCACTTGAAAATGCAAGTGATGACCTTACTGGGTAAGAGTAATATCCCTTTGTTTCTAGAAAGGTTGTGTTGAATTTTCTGTCATTGCTGCATGTGATAGGTTAAGAAAAATGGTGTAAATTTTCCCGTCATTGGTCTCATGTTGTTGTGAGAGATCTGTGCCCGCCTCCGCTGTCGGTTTCCTCTGTGTTGTACATACATCTGTAAATATCGAACAGCTATGCATGCTGACACTCTAGCAATTGTTTCAGGTACTTTTATAATCAAAAACGCATATGGCATGTGCTAAAAAAAAAAAAGAAGTGAATTGAGAGAAAGTTGACGTAATAAAACGATTGGTCAAATAAACATGATCTCATAAACCGATGTGAAAAATAGTGATTTTTTAAAAAATTTTTGTTTTGTTTTGTTTTAAGTTGGTATAAGCAATTATATCTTTGGCTGTCATTCCCAGTGTCTTTCCCACGTTATCCTTCCGGCATTTTTGTAAGAGGGTTGAGGCAAACACGATATCAACGTGATATTGGGGAGGGAGGAGGATCAATGTTAATTGTCTGGATTTTAAACCATGGCCCTACGTTTCTAAACAAACTTCATATGCTCACAGAATAATGATGTGTATTTTATTGGTATTTTGTTCTGTCTGTGTATCCTGGTTTTCTGACTGTAACAACCAAACGAAAGGCAAATGTCTTTTATTTCAGCACTTTTTTGTACATATCATGTATCTTGCTATATTCTATTATATGGCCATGCGGTGATTGACTTCAGCGATTTAGTTTTGCCTCAGCCCTATGCAACGACCTGTACATTTATAACCAAACCAGAGACTATTCTATGAAGGAGATCATGGATCCAACGGAGGAAGAGGGACTGTTTTTTAGGAATGTTTATTTTCAATTCATGACGACCATGATAGTTGGAGGTGTCTGATTTTTAATCTGTGCTAAAGATATTTTAAATTTAATAAATAATCATTGTAACAAGATGTGGTTTGAGTGGTTTGGTTCTTTGCCGTGATGGGGGTTTAGCGATGGACCCATTTACTCTAATCGTCAACCGCGTCATTGTGCCAAAAAAAAAACGTTAAGTCGTGCAAAATATTCTTTTACTGTGTGTAGACGTCGAAATTCTTATAATACTATTATAAAGCAGATCAAAACAAAACAATATATAGTTTGATCTCCAGAAGAGTAAACACCCACCGGACTTTTGTTAATAATAATAATAAGGTTGTAGTTTATTGTACAGTACGTGTCGTTACCTAAGAAAGTACTGGTGTTATAATAAGGTTATCACATTGTTATTACTACAATAAGTACATAGTGTGTAAAATAAAGTGCTATCATTAATAACCCTTATTCTGTAGTGCCCTGTAATAATTATATATAATCTTCAAAATATAACCAAAACAAGAAAGAAGAACCTTTTGCTACTTTTTTTATCCGAAACATCTGTGACCTTTTTAGAGAGCCAGACCGTATTAATACGATATATATATATATATATATATCTACTTCCAGGGAGTAATTTTTTGTTACACAAAAGTTTCGAGGATCTCGTTAGTCCGGTACGAACGCCCCCCTGCGAACCCGACAACATTTACGCAGTTCCTCTTTTCTTTCGCCTCCCTCTCCATCTGTTTTTCTGTCTTTCCCCTCGTTTTTTGTTTACCTTAGCATTCAGTGGCAGTGCTCTCAGCGAGCCGACAGCTCATCTGAGCGTGCTCCGGCCAGCTGTGAGGGGGACACTGGGTAAAGAGTAAACAGCCGCGATGGCCATTCTTTCTGCCCAATGAACCGCCGGAGAGAGGATTTACACCACAAAACACACTTCACAAACTCTGAACGCGCGCGCGCACGCACGCACACCTCCGCGGCCCGAAAAACAGAGGAATAATGGTCCTTTCAGAGCTCTGGGGCTGGGTTTGAACCATCTCCTCTCCAGAGGAGAACCGCGATAATGTACACAGTCGCAGAGCAAACAGAAGGAGCGGGGGGCGGACGACAGTACGGTTCATCTACACTGAAACTGTGAATAGCCTGAAAGCGAACGGGAACGGACCTGGAGGTCAAGGCAAAATGGAGGTCAAGGCACGGGGGGGAAAAAGCAGCCGGATGAAAGAGTCGAATAAGAACAAATGCTTAACCATCTGAAAGACGCAAGAGGCTTCAGATTTTACGCTATAAACGGAAATCAGAGTCCTGACGCGGAATTCAGACTGTATTACAACGATAACCTTTTAACAGAGCGTGCGAGCTACGTCAGACTCGAACCTTCGACTCCTGTACGAGTGCCGGAGCTCAACGCATCTCGATCTCGGCTAAAAAGGTAAACCGCGCGAACTGGACCAAGCCATTTTAGCCTCGCCGCTGTCCTCCAAGCGACGAGAATCTTTCTCTTCACCTCCAGAAGGGAAGGATGGTAAAGGATGATCAATGTGCGTGCAGGACTGCCGGTGAATGAGGCTTGATGATTACGCTCTCGTATTCTTTTGTCAGGGCCATAAGGTAGCAGGACCTTGCCCCACCACATGCATTAAATCCTATTAAAATCGCCTTCATTATAGCGGAGGCCTGTGTGTAATGGAATGGGGAAAGGCGCCCTCCGTCTCCCCCGAGTCTCGTTCTACTGATGGTGGAGCCCATTCCCACAAACCCATTCTCACTCTCTCAAGGGTGAGTAATAACATTCATGTTGGCGAGGTGTGCAGAGAGAGCGGCCCATGTAGATTTCCACAGCCTTAGGACAACCAGCTAAACACCAGATTTTTCTTGATATTTTATTATATTATATTTCAGCTCTTTGTTTTGTTTTTTTTTTCTTTCTTAAACTAAAGCCTAGACCGCATACTCAGAAAACAGACAACACAAAATGATTTATAAACATTGCAAATGTACGTATTAGTGGTTAATCGCGATTAACCGAATCCAAAATAAAAGTTTGTTTACATAACATGTATTTGCGTACGGTGTATATTTATTATGTGTATGTAAATACACAGACGTGCAGTATATATTTAGAAAATATTTACCTGTATTAACACGTATATATTTATATTCCCTTAATTTGTGTAAATATTTTGTACATATAAACATTTTCTGAAATATATACATGCGTGTGTTTGTTTACATATACATAATATATCTGTGTACCATGTGTGTGTATTATGTGAACAAAAAATTCATTTTGGATGCAATAATCACGATTAATTCTTTGACAGTGCTAGCATATATATATATACACACTTTTTTTGCATGCATCGTAGGCTTTTCTGAACACAAACTATTTAGGTTTTGGTACCATTACAGGCCCTAGTCCCCATCTATATCTATTCAGAGCAGCGTGAACATTTTTCTAAACTTCTCTTTTTGTGTTTTACAGTAGAAAGTAAGCCATATGGCTTTGGAACGACACGAGGGTGTGTAAAGGATGCCTTTTTTGTTGTCCAATAAACGCCCCTGTTAGTTGTGATTAAAAAGCACACGTTAAAAAAGCCAAATTCTTACAAAATGATATCACATCGCTTCTTGCGACGCTTTCAAAGCGTTTTATCTGAAACAGATGAATGTGAATCTGGTAGTTTGGAAATAAAATGTCTGGTGAATGGTTAACGCTCACGTTGAAAATAATGTAGCACTACGTGAGACTCTACCCTAATGCCAATAGTGTTAACAAAAGCAAGCGTGAGATAAAAACACACCCATGCAATTTCAGCCTGCCTGAAAAGTGACTAATTTACCTGAAACAAAACAAAAAAATGCATTTGTTTTAAAATCATCGTCTTTTTTTATTTAGCCGAGAATCCTAAAACGAATAAATCGCAGCTTGCAAAAAATATTAAGTGGCACAAAAATATAAATTGGCGTTTTAGAATGATCATGTGACGCTTCAGACTCACAGAAATTAATTACATTTAAAAGTAGAATAATATATATATGTTTCTGGACTTTTGACTGGTAGAGTGTGTGTGTGTGTGTGTGTGTGTCTCTGTGTGTGTGCGTGTGTGTGTGTGTGTGTGTGTGTGTGTGTGTGTGTGTGTGTGCGCTTCCCAATCATATCACTCAAAACGCGCAGCTACTTCTGAACATCACTGCAGGGGCAACCCAGGCCACACTAACCAGACATCCCTCAACCTTTTGTTGCGGACAGATCATTTACTCATCTCTAGATCCGAGGGTCTTTTCGGTCGCTCTCTGCGTGACACTAAAAGCGAGGTCGACGCCGGCGCTCGGACAGAGTTCACAGCGGTGTAAGTAATGGCCAATCGGCCCGTCCGCTCGAAAGCAAACACCAGAAAGCCAGAAAAGTGAAATCGGACGCAGTCTGACAAATAGAGCGAGGCGGGAAATAGCGGCAATCGTTGGGCTCTCTCTCCGGGAGAAGACGGCCCCGGTGCGGAGCGCGTGTCAGATGAAGGGACGGGAGGGGGGCCGGGGGCCCGGGGACGAGCGCGGGGGTATTAGGACACGGAGCACCCAGGGGAAAACGATTGGACTCGGAAGGACTTGTGCAGCCACTGTGAAACTATCTCGTTTTTATCTTTCGGAAGGACTTCCGAGGTGATCCGAAGAACGTAATTATTTTCAGCTAATAAAAGCAACATATGCTAAGACAATAAAAGTCCTTATTGGACATCTATTCATTAAAACGGGGGGCTGTAAAAAAAAAAAAAAAAAAAAAGAGGGGAACTTTTGCACGCGGACGGGATTTTAAAACGAATCGGGAAATCAGCTTAAAGCCGGGGCGTTCGGCGGCGCTCTGAAATGAGCTGAATAAAACATTAGAGGGGTGTGGGTTTATTGGGCGTACTCGCCGCTCTCAAAGATCTTTGAAGGAGGAAGAAATTGGCAGCTATTTAACCCTGCTCATTCATTTCCGCAGAAGGTAATGACTGCGGGTCACCGGAATAAAGAAAGTCGGGGAGAAAAAAAAGAGTCCGGTCTGGTTGTGACTGCAGGTCTTTGGGGTTTGATAAAGAAGCTTAAAAGTCTCTCATCCTCTGCACCTGTGTCCACTTCAAAAGGCCCCCCTCGTCCTCTCTCCTTCGCTTAGACGTCATTATATTCTTTCCAAAAGAATATGTTAAAGTGTGGCTGAAGGCACGATTTGATGATATTTGATAGCGCCGTATCTGAAAGTGGCTTAATAATGGACCGTCGGCGCGCGCACGTATTTCACCCCAAATCTACAAAGGAGGAAAAAAAAACTAAATGTAAGAAATTAGAGTTTTATCTTTACGCCTGCTTTTATTATCGAGGAAAAGTGGCGAGGAATCGGTTCGCTGCGATGGACCACATGACATTTATTTACCTGTGCGTGCCATTGTTTTCGTGTAATTGTAATATAATAGTAATATTAATAGAGCAATATATATATATATATATATATATATATATATATATATATATATATATATATATATATATTCGGTCCTAAAACCAAAATGTGTTCTCGTTTTAGGTCAATTTAGATCAATTTTTTCGATCCACTCCAAATATATATTTTTGTTAACATTTTTGTTATTTTAAAATAAAATAAAAAAAGTTAACAGATTTTTTTCTTGTTATTATTTTTGCCAAAGCATTTTTTTGTCGTATGTATCTGTAAATGTAGGAAATGTCTAAATAGCATATCGTTTTAAGCAGAAATCTTCTAAAATATAAAAAAAAAAAAATATATATATATATATATATAAATATATACTACTGCAGTATGTACTATTATTTCTTTTGCCAAAACATAGTATACACTGCAGCACATTTTGTTAATGTACAGTATCTCCCGATGCATGTTTATTGACGGTCGAGAGACTGGTATTAAGCTCATTTAGATCTATTGTAACAGGTCTCTTATTTTAGGGCCACGGTTCTGACTTTCCACAAACCATAAACTACGACGTCTACATCAATAAACCCCTAAATACGCTGCTTTGATGTAGCTCGTGCTTTATGAGTCAATACGTTTCAATAGTGAGAACCGGTCCTGTATTAAAGCGTCACTGGATTAAAGGCTCATAATCGACTGATTGAAGGCTCATTACTGTGACAGTAATGTAAAGTTGGTCTCTGCCTAGCGCACGGTTTCCTTGCTATTTTAAGCGGTGTGGAGTGTATAGTGCGCCGTAAGCAGCAAGGCCCAGCGCTGGAGTTAGTGTGTGATCAGTGCACCTGATCGCTGTGTAATGGAGGTGTTGGGACGCCGGCGAGCCGCTCGGAGGCCCAGTCTAGCTAAGCTCAGCTCGGCTAAGTCAAGCCCGGCAGAACACAGGTGGATTAATAAGGCCAAAGACAGGTGCTCTCTCCTCCAGAGCGCACACCTCTCTAATTGGTCTCATAAGACCCCCTGTGCTCGGAGACTGTGCTGCCGTCCTGAAGAATTCCTTCACACACACACACACACACACACACACACACACACACACACACAGGTGTTAGAGAGACGACTAACACTCACAGTCTCTCATTAGCGGGGTTGAAGAGTGTCTACCTTAATAAAGTCATTATCACACCTGTGACTCCAAGCTGAGAGACAGACAACCTAAAACACACACACACACACACACACACCTAAACAAAATGACCCATGAATACACGCTCAAATGAAATTGTTATTGTAACGCATTCAAAACCGACGTGTAATGCAAAAGTCTGACATAATGCAACAATTTGCAAACGGTTCTGCTTTTGTTACAATATTTGCACAACATTCTATTTTATATTTATTATTTAAATAATTTTTTTAATATATATATATATATATATATATATATATATATATATATATATATATATATATATATTATATATATATAAATTAAATCAAATTTTATTAAAATATTAAACGGTCCCCATTCATTAAACAAACAACTAATGCATGTGTAATTCATTTTAAGACAACTGTAGCATTTACGTTCATTGTGTAATAAAACGAATAATAATAATAATGTTGCGTCGGGAGGATGAGGCTGTTTTTAACATTAATCAAGATGTTTTTTTCTTTTGGGTTTCTTTGGCACAAAAAGTGATCGAAATAGTGAAAGGAAAGAGAGGAAATGCAATCAGGTCACAATTGAAACCACATTTTCTATATAAGCACAATATCTGGTGCAAGAGCAGCAACCACTGGCCCACAGTTCTGATAAAATGACTTCATTAAAGATCAAAGTGTTTTCTAAGTAAAAAACCCATTCTTTTAAGAGAGTACCGATCTATTTTAAGCGTTTTATCGCCAATGAATAAATAAAATTATGTTTTTTAGCAAACCGGTGGCTATCATATACCGCAACCTTTTCAGATCGTTACGAAAAAAGCTGTTTTTGTTTCAGTTTTCAATGTATTTTTGTTGCAAAAAAAAAAAAAAAAAAAAAAAAATCTGTTCCTTTCCAAAATAAAGCCATCAATCTCAAATTCGCGCCGGTGGCCGCGCTAAACAAAACTTTCATTAATACGAATGACTTTTTGCCGTTTTTGACTTGAAAGTAACAAACTAGCGCCGCAGCGGAGCGTGGAACGGCGGAGTTAATGAACCGAGCAAACAGATTATTTTCCAATAGAGAGAGAGAGAGAGAAGTGTTGACACGATACGGCGCGAACCCGCGGTTCGGAGCGATTGTCCCGCCGCAATAAGATCAGCTCTTCCTGACGACGGTTAGAGTAAATTACGGAGGCCTACCGAGACGCGCGTTATGCGTTCCCGGTATTGCGCGCTGGTTAGACGCCTCGTACCGATGATACAATTACGCATAAATTCGAAAGAAAACAAAGCCAACCGTGTGCGGGAAGCTATCGAAATAGCATCAAAAATTAAAATAACGAAGGTTCCCGCGCGCCCGACAATAACGGAAAAGGCCTGCGCTCTTTTCTGTCGAAAGGAAAGCGTTTCGATTACTACTCGGCTTTTCCTTGTCTGCTTTTCTCGTTTCGTGGGTCCGTGGAGGTCGTTGGTGGGACTTGATCTTAAATAAAAAAGTATTGCTGCACCATTAAGCGCGGATAGTAATGATATTAATTTGCCAAGACTGTGTCATTTTCACAGGAGAGCAACTAGCAGAAAACATTATGAAAATGTCGGAGAGGACTGGTAATTGAGTTGATTAGTGTGACCTTGGTTGGGAAGGTAATAGAGGGGCGAGCGAACGAAGCGTGCGGGCTAGAGTTATGACCCTCTCTCTCTCTCTCTCTCTGTGTCTATCTCTCCTTTAGCTCCGTGAGGAGCAGGGTTCGCTATTTGTTGGGGGTGACTGGGAGCGGCGGGCGCTCGCTCTGACAGAGTAATACGCCGTGACTAGCCGAGCTTGTCGTGCTACTTAGCGCTTTTTCCCGGAGAGTAATGAGGGTGCGAAAAAAAAAAAAAAAAAGGGGCTCTGTGCTCGTTGTAAAGGCCCGGGCCAAACCTAGCGCCGGGATTAGCCAATTCAGAGCCAAAAAAACGAAGAAAAAAAAAAAGCTTTGCATTTAGAGTAGATTGCAGAGAGCTTGGCTACGGACAGCGGAGAGAGCGAATCCGTGAAGTAAAATAAAAAAACGAGACCGAAGGGGAAAGTGTTTAAATGATTCGGCCGTATTTGTTCAAATGAAAGCACTTGTTTTCGGTTTGTAGCGTCGCATTTGTGGACACGCCAGACTCTTTACGATATCAGAACGCAGCGCGGTGCTATTTTTCTGGGCCTTTTCACCTCGCACACCACACGAGTCTGATGTTTGCATCACTGCGGTATCGGCCCAGAGTAGCTGCTGCTGCTGCTGCACAGAAAAGTGGTTCGCTTCTGTTTTACGACTTTTATGGGGTAATGAAACTAATGAGCTGATGCCCAACCCCCTCCATTTCCTCCACGCTGACTGTGTGTCTGTCAGGAGCAGCTCCGAGTCCGAACGGCAAGCCATCAAACCCCAACAAACCGCTCAAGTTTCTCATTCCTTTACAAGCATGTACCGTCTCCGAAATATCATTATATTTTAATAATCGCATCACGTGCTTTACATGATAACACATTGCATCATTTTTAAACATGACATTGTTTTTAAACAATATTACGAGCAAAGCAAAATAACTGGGCGGAACGCTGCTTTCATAAAGAGTCGAAGGCATCCATTTTATAGCGTTTCGCGTAATCATTCTACGCGACTAAAACTGTCAATAGCGATAGGTCGACGACGGCCAAAAACTGAATCGCTACGCAAAACCACGCAGCCCACATAAATACGCACACTCTTCGTGATACTCGTGGATCAAAACATAACAAGCAAATGAGCCGTAGACTCATTCCCAAACCTCATT
>NC_056723.1:13418455-13420955 GCF_018831695.1 Puntigrus tetrazona
GACACCATAAAATAAATTGTTACCAATTTCACTATACCAGTCATTAGTATATAAAACAGGAAAGCGTGGTGGGGATTTTACAGTACACTGCAGGGATGCTCTCTCTCAGCTAAACAAACTCATTAAAAGTGTCTTGGTAGGAGTCTGGGGCTGCTGTCTCCCGCTGCCCCTTCCCTCCAATTAAGGTGGTAATCACTGTCAATGCACTGACTTTACCTTCAAATTACACCCTCACCTCTGCCTCTCACGCTCTATCACGCGTGCATGTGACCGTCACGTGAAAATAAACACACCTCCCCATAATTGAGCTGAAATATTGTGTGTCAACCTCTGTAAAGAGAGACTGAAAGCTCGCGCTCCTCATCTCTCTTTGAATTCTGTGAAAAGCTGCTGTTCCGTGCATCAGTGGAGCTCCGAAAAAGACGTATCGAGGAATACATTGTCAGGCAAATTCACTAAACATTTCCGCAAAAACTGGCATTCCGCTGCAAAAACCAGTTTCTTATTCACTAAGCTTCCACAATACACTCTAACCAGTCACTAAATGCGCAAGAATAGCGCAGCGCTGTATTTAAATTAAGTCGCTGTCATTCTTTTCAGCGCAAACACGCCTCCATTCTATGCAAATTAGGCTCATTATACATTGAGCCCTACCCACAAAACTCAGCACTATTTGCCAGCTGCAATTAATGTTGCGCCATTACCGCCCACAGAAAGCAGGCGGCAAATGGAATTTCATTTAAAAGAGATGTTTGCGTACAGTTTCTACTGATCATGACAGCAGTTATTCATCAAATGATGGAGAAGAGCATTACATACGGCATATATTCATGGCGTAGTCAAGTAGTGTTTCAGTATTCTGAAGAGCCAAATCAAGTGTTTGGATCGCAGGGTTGTAGCAGTACAGTCCTAGTACCCTGCTTACGTTCTTGGGATACAAGTGCTCAGACTTGAAAATATTATATTGAATTTTACTAAATAAATAAATAAAGTTGAAGTAGGAGGAGCGGAAACCGGCCCACTTCTATGAAACCAAGTACCATGACGAGATTTATCCTGAAAAAAATCTTACATATCGAGTCGCGGTGGTTAAATGAGAAATAAAGCTTTGAGTCTGACCTGCAACGCGTCTATTTCTGAGTCTGAGTGATACAATTCAGAAATGTTTATAGCTAAATAACATCCACTTGTCACCAAAATTTCATTACATGCATATACACGTATGCATATTTCTCAAAATCCAATCAACGACCAAATCTTCACACTACACCGCTTGTTTTTTTGATCGTACTCTCAAACCAGGAAACGTTTATACCTGCAAAAAGTGCACTTTGAATGCAGCAAGTTGGATAAAAATATCTACAAAATGAATAAATGTTTAGAAAAGCATAACTTAGTCTGACATACTGCACCTAAAAGCAACAAACTAGAAAAATGTGTATGTACACACACTCAGATCTTTACATAATCTCCCCATGCTGGAAAGAGGTCGACCCAACTGAGGCTGAAAACACCATATATTTTAGAAGTCAAGGTAACGGCGTGGGTCCCGAAGCCCGAGAGAGCCCGCTGTTTACCACGATGTTTAATGGATGACCCGTCTGGAAGAGCAGTGGAGGGAATAGAGACAGACCCGTGAACACAAATAATGACATCGCAGCCCTGTGAGGAGGACATAAATTACACCCCTATTCTTTTCATTTGTTTACAGTGTCTTGATAGATTAACAGAGATGGTTTTCTGGAAATTACAGGGGTATATTTAATGGAAGTGAGGCCGACCAGAAATGTGCCGACAGGTCAGGCAAGATCTGCCATCAAAAAAGTGCTCCTGAAACATGGGAAATTCTATTCTATCGTAAAAACAGTTACAGGAAGAAGGAATACTTGGTTGAGATCGGGATGAGTTCAGTCCGGTTCACAAACCAGCCTAAAAGTTTCTAGTGATCTTGAAGCCCTTCATTATCTTTGCTTTCCAGGATTGAATACTTCTGCTTAAGATCAATGACTCTGCGACTAGATGCACCATGGTTGAGACAGAACTAAGCCAGGCTTTCAATTTTAAATTAATTTAACTATATTTAGCGATGAATACTCTGCTGAATCCGGATTCATACCAAAATGTCTAGTTTGAATGTAACTTAAACGTTTTATTAAATTAATGAGCCGTATCAGAGCTGCATCAAAATGGCCCCATGTAATGCGCTATAAAATTGCTACATTTGAGTTTACGTGCGATTCACTCTTTTACCAAATGTGGCCAACTGAATTCAGATTATATATATATATATATATATATATATATATATATATATATATATATATATATATATATAGTCAATTCTTTGTAAATGTGTTAAACGTGATTCCATAAGCAAATCCCACTTTCACTAAACGTGGCCTACTGAATCCAGATTCACACCAAAATGTTTGGTGTGAATGCAATAGAAATGTGTATTTTATGTGATTCCTTGTGATTTCATGTGTGATAGCAGGGCTCC
>NC_056723.1:13425955-13433455 GCF_018831695.1 Puntigrus tetrazona
CAGTAAAAATTGCTGTATTTAACAGAACTGGTACAAGTTAACTAAACGGTGACCTGATGAAGACTTGCCAACTTTTCGAGAAATAGCTGATGTGTAGTACACGATAGCAAAAGGGACATTTATTAATAAACTACACTGCTTTTCATGATGTCCTTAACATTTCTCCTTCACTCGGAGGTGTGTGTTACTCTCTTTCACACACGCGTATGTTGATCTCTAATTACTTGAGCTGCTGTAATGGTAGTATTATCTTAAGAGTCCACAGGTGAGTGTACTTAGAGAACTCAGCTAATGAGATTAACACACACACACACACACACACACACACACACACACACACACACAGGTTAATCTGATTGTGCCGTATTGTTGATGAACAGGATGGAGGGATTTTGAAGGGTGGAGAGCTGATGAAGTTCAGAGCCAAATGAAGGTCGAAAAAAAAAAAAAAAACATGGCGGTGGTGATGACGATGATTAAAATTATTATTATTATTAAAAAGCTTGTGGGAATGTCTTTAGCAAAACCAAAAAAAACACCACTAAACTAAAAATACAAAAATGGACTCCCTTGGAACAAGACAAAACGAAACGAAAAGAACAAACAAGCAAACACCCACGATGCAAATCTTTGGACTGTGGTAGAAATTCAACTGTGTTTTAATTGTATGCAATGAAAAATTTACTGTAAAATTTACGGTGAAAAACTGGCAGCTGCGGTTGCCGGAATTCTACCATAAAACGTATGGTAACCAAAGTTTTTGGTTTTACGGTTTTAAGATAAATTTACAGTTAAATACTGTAATTTCATTAACTGAATGTTAATATACCAACCTACTAAAATATTGAAATCCGTTTTGTAGCTTTTTAAATACACTGATAACCACCAAATATGAATATGAAGGGAATTCTGGGAACGTCGATTTACAGTTTTTCCCTGTACATTTTACAGGAATTTACCGTTAACCATTTAACAGGTTTTTACTGTAGCGCTTTCAAAGTTTTTTCTTAAAATCACAGCCATTTTTTACAGTGATGGAATGAAGCGTCACATGATGTACTCACCCCTCAATCCAGGTGTATAGGACTTTATTCTTTCAAGTGAATTTCAGAGTAATTTTTTTTACCGTTTACAGTTTATAAAGTTTTAAATACAGGTATTTGTTCTTACGCAAACGCATTTCAGAAGCTCTTTTTTAACGCTTTATAGCCAAGTGGAACACTTTTTACGATGGACGGGTGCGCTTTTAATGGACTTCTTCAATCCAGTCATTATAAAGCTTGGAAAACCAGGACATTTTCTTAATGTAACAGACCCGAATTTGTCTGAAAGAAGAAAGTCATATTCGCCCAGGATGGCTTGGGGGTGAGTAAACCATGTTGTACATTTCATATCTGGGTGAACTTTCCCTAGGAGCTGACCGATTATCGGCAGATTATCGAGGGAAATTTTTTTAATGGTTATCGGTATCGTCACTTTCAAAACCGATTTGATGACAATTATTTAAAAGCTTTATTTCGAAAATCACAAATCGGCCACAGAGTAAACAGTCATATTCACCCAGAATAAAGTCATATTCGCCCCCAGGATGGCTTGAGGGCGAGTAAACCATGGTGTACTTTTCATTTCTGGGTGAACTTTCCTTTTCAACGTTTATTAAAAAAAGGCTGAAAATGAGCGTTTCGGAAACAAAAACCGAATCCCCTAAAATTCAACGGTTGATATTTAGCCGTTTCATTCCATCCGTACGCTGATTACCTGTTGTGTAGAGCACTAGACTGGCAGCTATAAACCTTATTAGCGTGATCTGAGAGAGCACGGCTCTTCTGCGCTCCAAATACACATACAGGATGAGTGATTGGGGCCGTTTTAACAAGTCAAGTTTAACAAATGAGCTAATATCAGTTTTCAAAGCACGGTACGCATCCAATCAGTCAAATGGCCCCGGCCGATCGCGTGGGGGTTTTAAGTGTGTACCTGTTTAAAACAATCTTCCGTTCCTGCGTGTCATCGCGTAAACATTCATCACGGTGACAGAGGCGCATTCGCGACCCCCCAATATCACTCTGCCGGGGCCTCGGCGGGCTGTCAGAGGAACAGTTGTCTTTAATTATGCCTGCAGATAAAGCCAGACGTGGACAGAGGCCGCAAGATTAACTGGGGTCCTATTTGATCACATTTGACTAATTTCAGGCATAAATCTTCAGCGGCGCGGACGCACGGCAACACTATTAACCTGAAATTGACAAGTTTGTTTTTCCCCTTCCGAGTCTCCGCAAAAGAACATACAAAAATGGACGACGCCAAATACGAGGCCATAAGGTAACATCTCGTCTTTTTATGAATCCGCGCGGCTTGTTTTCCTTTAGCCTTTTGAAATAAACTAAAAGATTAAAGATTAAGCGTTCGTCGCGGAGAATTACGTGGGTATGCAAATAATGCCAAAGTGTTGCTTGCACCCATGAAACGAAATGAAAAACTAATTAGCTGGAATTTGCATTTGAACTAATTGGATCTCCGTTTAACGCGGCAGAGTTCAACAGTTTAGAATTCAATCTGATTTGCTCTCCGTCTTAATTCTCGGTGTGAGGAGATAATATAATTTGCATAATTTGGATCTTATTTGCGACTGTAAGAGTCGGGGACAGTCGACGGAGAATTTATGGCCGAGTTTCATTGTAAGCGAGTCTCGCTGTGCCGCAGAGCCGAGCACTTCTGAAGGGTGCAGAGCGGACATACATCACCGCAGATGCATTTCCACACGCTCAAAACGTCGACGCAATTGTAACATAGCGCTTTATGTTAATTAATTACAATTCAGCAAAACAAAAAGGTTTTGGGTGATCCCGGAAATGTTTCGTTTTGTTGTGCCTTAACGATTTAGCGAACAGTTTTCCATTTATCTCGGGAAAAAGGTTTGTTTCACTATACCTCCGCGATCCATTGATTTTGAAAAAAAACCAAAACCGAAAATTCTGTCATTAATAACCCTCATTGATCTTCAGAGCACAAATGAAGATATTTTTGATGAAATCCTCCCATAGACGGCAAGCGTCCTGCAACGTCATGATGCTCTCCGCGATGGTGACAGAAAGTGACTCGAAGAGAAGATTTGTTGAATAAAGTCTTTTTGCATAGCTTCATAAAATTACGGTTGAACCACTGATCATCAATGTCCCCGCTGGATTTCTGCGTCTGGGAACATTTACTTGTGTTGTGTCAGAAAGCAAGGCCCAACATAAAACACGTTTACTTGTATTTTCCATCCTTCCTTTGTACCAGAAAGCCTCCATTTCTTGCGTCAAGTCTCTCTCTCTCTCTCTCGTACCGCCCGTCTCCATATTTCACCCGCCACCCTTTCTGTCATGACTGGAAGCGCCGAGAAGGCCCTCAACATTGTCCCTGTTAGTTTAGCAGCCGTGCATGTGGGCGGCACACTGTGAAGCGTTAAAGCAGGTGTCACGCTCAGGAGATATATACGACAGGCCGAGTGCAATAGCATTGATGCACTGTAAATGGCCTCTGTGTACACGGCTGGCATGTGTGTATAAGACAGCACTACTACCCCGTCTACTGTAGAGAGAAACACTGGCCTGGAGCTTATCTACACCAGATTAAACGGGCTGCGCGGGATCGTAAAACACACACACACACACACACACACACTCGCAAGCACTTAGGTTCGTATTTTTGCGAACCTAAGACAATCTAGGCAGGGAAAAAATCTAAGCAAGTGATAAAAAAAATCAAAAGAACAACAAAAGGGTGCGAGACGTCAAGGAAAATCTGGCCAAAACTAGTTTGCGTGTAACACCGCAGCGTTATGAACCTTTCAGTCACTTCGAACTGTTCACTTAATACATGAACGCTCTCTCTTTGTGGGAATCCTTTTGGGTTTATTTCAAGATCAGGCGCGATATAAATACACTTGACAGCTGCGGTATGGTTCAAATTTGAACAAAAAAACTAAATTAATTTTGTGACAAATATTTGTGAATAATTTGCCTCAGCAACTTTGCAAAAAATACATTTATATTTAAATAATTGTAAAATAGAACACACACATATATATATATATATATATATATATATATATATATATATATATATATACACACACTTTTTTGCATTGTCATACTTAGATTGTAATAAAGCCTGGATTGTATAAAGTAAAAAATTAAGTTTTAAAAAACTTTTAATATGACAACATGTTCATGTTGTGTACAATACATGTAAATTGTAATCATTATTTTTTTAAGTATATTAAAATGTTTTATGAACTTTTTTTTTTTTTTTTTTTTGAGTTATTAATTCAGTAATTAATACATATTGGGAAACACCTCATTTTACAGTGTCTTGCATTACGTGTACTATTATAATAACAATAAGTTATGCATAATTACAAGTAACCCTTTTATTTAAAAGTGACTTTTCAGAAGGTTATTAAAAAGGAGTCCTTTTTTATTACAATTCAGAAAAATAAACAAGCGTGACAGAAGAGGTCATTCCAAGTCAACGTATTAACGTATTTGCCTTTGCCTTTTTTATGCAGTTTTGAATAAATTTAAACTAAACTAATGAACGAAAACTTCTTGATTTACAAATAAAATCCAATTTCATGAAATGTTTCACTAAAAATAGTTCGATGGGATCAAAAACCAATTATGACTATTTTTGCGCGCTACCTTCTTTTTTTGTTTTTTTTTCACTTATTAGACTATCATTAAGTTAGCAAGACGCTAACGCCGAGTGCGGAGCCCTATTAATAGCAAGCGCTGCCTACGTAGGGCGCTCCGAATCGGTCGCTGATGAGGTTCCGTGACGCTGCGGTGCCGTCTACGTAGGCAGCGGGCAGCGAGGCGCTACGTTTCGGGACCGAGCTATTGTTTCCGTAATTACAAACGCACACCCACGCTCGCAGAAACACACGTTCGCACACGTACACGCGTGGCATTCCTCCAAATGAAGCATGCAAATGCCGTGTTGGAGAAATGTGGCCCAGAGTGCATAATTTAGCAGAAAAGGTGGCGGAGAGAGGGGGAAAGGCCGTGATTATGTGTACAAAACAAGAGGGACAAAACACTAGAGACAGGCATAATAACCAAACATGAACTCTCAAACCCTAATGATGACACCAGGGACGAGAACAGTTGCTGCTGAACCAAGCAGAAAATTGCTGGTCATTTGTAAACAGGTAACGATGCGGGCCAGGTGTGTGAGCATATGTAGCCGAGCGGGGACACAGAGTGTGTGTGTGTGTGTGTGTGTCCGGCGTGGTCAGCTGTCAGGCTCATTAGCCGAGCCGCTGCCCACTCGGATGACTTCATCCGCCGTGATACCGCTGGACCGCTCTCTGTCTAAATACCGTCCGTCTTTTCTATTCTAGAGCTAGAGGCGCATTTAGAGGCCGCAGGATGTAGGTTTTCGTGTTTAGATCGAGAGACGTGCTGATATTAGATCATCAGAGATGATAAGTGAGGCATCGAGTGACCAGGTTAAGGGCCCGGGGCCTTTAGGGGTCGGTTCACATTGGGGGAAAGGTGTTTAGGCGATTGTAATAAAGTGACTGAAATAGAGGTGATATTAAACTTTATACAACGTTATAGATGAAGAAATTTTGAAATGATTCCTTGGCTAAAACCGATGCTGAAAGTTAAAATATCAGAGAAATAAAAACATGTAAAATGATGAAAACTTACAGTAAAATGTAAAAAAAAAAAAAGTATTTTATATATACGTGTAATGTAATTTTTATTGCTTTTTTATTTAAATATATTTACATAGATTTAATTAATGTTTAATAATATTCTGATATTATATTAGTACACAAAATTAAGCTAAATTAATAAAATAGGAAAAAACATTAAACTGTTTTATTTATGTTTATTTTAGCTTTATGTTAACACAGTCTGTTAAACTGGAATAATTTTGAATAGTATATATATATATTATTTTATTAAATGACAATCTTTCAAATATTGAACTGTATGTAAAATCACACAAACGTTCATGCATGATACATTTCAGCAGCATGTTTCTAATAACAGCGAGGTTATGATGATAAAATGAGTAGTCCCGGCGTCTTAACATGGCCGCCTGTACAAGGTTCACGAAAATCTAAACTTGAACGGCTGAATGGAAGAAGCAGTATATTTTCAAATATCATAATCCTCACTAATAAAAATGCTGAGTTATCACGTGAAGAGAGCAGTTGATGAAAGAATGGTTCAACCAGCGAACACTAAATATTCACGTTCGCGTTTACTGAAGTCTGGTCAGTTTAGTGAAACCAGAGTCAGAAACAACCGAGGATAAGGCAAGAAACTGCTGATTAAATTAATGCAAAAAGTCATTTCTCACACACACACACACACAGATGCAGAGGTTAAACTGCTGTCAGAGTGTATGGCGCAGTGCTGAGCGTGGCATTAGATCACACTCACTCACAGAAACATTGTAAAAGCAGTCGGGCATAACAGAGCCACCCGCTGGGCCTACAGAAGCCGTTCGGACCAGCGCTGACAGCCCTGAGACCAGACACCTGACAAACGTGGCCCCTTCCAATACAACAGAAAATTGTCTAATGCTCAATTTGAATTATCCGAGTGTATGAAGCGCACCTCCCGTTTTCTTCTCGATTGTTATTTTTTTCAGCGTGACATTTTTATAATACAAAATAGCGTAATAGTGCGCAAATTGGGACGCAACTAATACTTCTACAGATAATTATCTATACAAAAAAAAACAAATTCGAATGATTCAAATAATCTTGCTGAGCGAGTTGGATTTCACGAACACGTTTATCGCAAGCCACTAGAATATTGCTAAATAATTGCTAAAAAGTCGCTACTATATATATATATATATATATAAGGACTACAATTTATGTGCATATACATCGAGACCGTAATGAACAACTTAGCTAACCGTTTCTTTAAGACCAACAGGAAATTAGCACGAAATGCTAAAAATGCTTGTGCATTTGCGTAAAGCACGTTACCAAACTACCGACCTTGCGTATTAGCAGCGATGCTACGCTCTCAGTGTGTGCGGAGGCTTCTCTCAGTTCCTTTGGCCGTGTTTTTAATCGCCCGGGTCTGAGTCCGTCATTTCTACTTCAAACGCGGGTTGATCTTCAGCGCTAACTCCTATCATCACCCGCTTAACCCTCCCTCCTTCAGACCCGACGCTGCTGGTTATGAGCTCGGGCAACTAGTCAGAGCAAACTTCACCATCAGATCTCGTTCATTTATATCAAAGCTTTTACAGTGTTCACAGAAGAGCTGAAATGGAGAGTGGGAGCGTTTTAAATGAGATATTTCTCCGTTTTGACTGTACGCCCCAGGACATATTTAGAGAGGGGCTGGTTTGAGATGTCTCATTTAAAGGGAGATGGGGAGAGATGGGAAAATATGAGCCGTATCGAGTGATGTAGTGTCTAATGTTTAATTCACAGCAAACATTTTTTCGAGTGTATTCATATATTTAGATGCAGAAATG
>NC_056723.1:13435955-13450955 GCF_018831695.1 Puntigrus tetrazona
CACACACACACACACGATGCATGGTCCGCCTGTGGGGCAGCAGTTGGCAGGGTGGCACAGAGCCTGCTTCCCTTAGGCACACACTCCAGTGCTGCTTACACACACACACACACACACACACACACACACAGAGCTTTACTCTGTTTAGGTGGAGACTCTGACTTCATCTGCCAGAAAATCCTGTTCTGAACTAACCAAGGTCATATATTTTCCTCCCTGCGTCTTCGCAATCGTCCACCTCAATCACAGAAGCAACTAAAGACACCGCACTCACTGCATTCGTACCAAAACACAGAATATTTAAGCGTTGCATAAAAACACTATTTAAAAAAAACGGCAGAAAAACTATTCCAGTCGGTTCATGAGATGAGTTTGTGAATATATGTGTGAGTGTGTGTGTGTATATATATATTTTTTTTTTTCCCCAGTGTTGTGACTGTGGGTATTTTAATACAGGCCGTGAGACACAAGAAGTATTTCTAAAGGGAGAATGCCGTACGATGCATTCAGACGGCGCTGTAAAGAGAGAGCAGAGAGAGAAGGAGAGTTTGAAAGAGAGAGCGAGAGTGAGACAACGAGGTAATAACAAATGTCCCATTGTGTGCGGCTGTGCTGTGATTTATGTAAGGTGTGGCTGGATGAGGGAGATAATGCCAAGCGAAATGCTTCATTTCATAAATCTATTCCAAAGGCCTCTGTTCCCCCCTCCACACACACACACACACACACACACACACCTCCGTCTCACCTGCTATTGACATCCAAACAAGTGCTCTCTGTTCACTGCTAAGTAATGATGCAGTATCACAGGAACTAGGGCTCGAGTCGGGCTCTCTGGGGCCCACACACACACACACATATACATAAACAAGAAGGGGAAAGCGATAGGGGAACTTGTATAAGCAAAAAGCCACCAAATAATCAACAAACACTCAATTACCCAGTGTCCTTTGCTCCCTCTGATATTAATAACACATGCTCTTGGTCTGCGCGCACCGCTATAGGCTATTAAACGCGTCGGTGCAAAGGAGAACCAGAACAAACAGGGAAAAATCACAACATGAGAGATGTGGAAATAATTCCAATCTCCATTCCAAGGCTAAATGCAGGTGATCCCGGACGCTGGGCAGGTGGGAAATTAGTTTGCTCCGCTGAGACTTCAGGTAATGGAGGCGAATGAGATTCCCACACACACCCCAGCCAACATGAAATAATAATGTCTGGGAAATATAACAGGCCGCATTTCCATTTGCTCTGTTTGGAAGTGATGCATCTCTTTCGGTCGCATGAGAACTGTTGGGGGTGATGCGTTTTCTCGACACGCAACTGAAGATCAAGGAGAAATCGTACAGGATTGAATCTGGACGGAAACCCGACAGTAAAAATAGCGTAGTATTCGGTTTGCGTTTAAACCTCTTATTCGAAAGCTTGAGATCGAGAGTAGGGGTTGTGGTTTATTTGCTCTAAATACACGTTGTCGTGTCTCGCGCATGGCATCATCTGGTTTTTGTTCACGCCGGAAGTCAAGGGTTTAACGTGATGGACAGCGAAGTAAGAAGTATTTAGAAGCGCAAGGAAAAGACGTCCGTTTAAACACCTGCTCCAACGGCCCGCAGGAGCCCCCTGAAGCACATGTGGAAATAAACATTAAAAGCACGAAAGCGAAGCCAAACAAAAACAAAAGCAAAATCAAGCCGATTGAAACGACGCAAATCAACAAAAAGAAAAGAAAAACAAACAAAAAAACCAAAAAAAACAAGTAAAAAAAAACAAATTAAAAGAAAAGAAAAACAAAAAGCTGCAAAGCTAAGCCACGCCAAAACAAAACAAAGACAACAATAACAATGTAAAAAAAAAGACAAAGCAAAACAAACAAACTACAAAGCTAAAAAAAAACATCAAAGTTAAGCAATGCCCGAGAAAAAGAGATGCGAAATGAAATCAAAGTAAAACATAAAAAGTAAAACAAAAGCAAATAAAGCAAATCAAAGCAAAGCAGCAATGCAAAAAGAAAAAAATAAATAGAAAAATAAAGCAAAACAATACTTAATATAATAAACAAAAAGAAAATGCATGTGCGTTAACTGGGAAACCACATCTAATACTTTTTACTCTGCTTTATTATCATGTTATATTACGCTCTTATAAATAAAAATACTATGCTCAGGTTTCAGTTTTTTAGTTTTTTTAATATTACATTATGTTTTATTTATATATATATATATATATATATATATATATATATATATATATATATATATATATTTTTTTTTATTATATATATATATATATATATATATATATATATATATATATATATATATATATATATATATATAAAATCTGCAGTATATATACATCATAGGATTACATTCTAGAAATACATTTGATACAGTTTACAGATAAACAAGGGGGAAAAAAAAACTGTGCGACAATAAAAAATAAAGCAAAACAATGCTTAAAAAAAACAAACAAAAAGAAAATGCGTAAGTTGTAAACCACATCTAATACTTTTTACTCTCATTTCATGTTACATTACGCTCTTCTAAACGGAAACGGTGTAAAGTGGCCCTTCAAAGAGACACGGGGTATTGAAAAAGTCAAAGTCTAGACAACTTGAACTTATTTTAACTCGCGCTGTGTGTTTTAGATGCTACTAAAGAGAATGCTAAAGCAAGCTGTTTTTCGAACGGCTCCTCGTGAAGTGTCCAGACGCTTGGATCCGTCTCGGTGGAGGTGAGCCAGACGCCGTGTCTAGAGCAGGACACAGGAGCGCAGTGGAGACACCTCGCTCTTGCCGTCTTTGTCTCGCTGGCGACAGGATCCGGCCAGAGCCTAGTCACCTGGGATGAGACCGGCCCCGTCCCTCAATAGAGCGCTTTCTCTGCTTCCCTCTCTCTCTGAAACGCACCAGCAATCTCTGAGACGCTTGCTTATACGCTACTTTTTCACCGTAGCGGCATCTCCATAAAGATGCTTCAATTTGGCTCCGGTTTAAACAAATCGCAGGTAAATCGTCGCATAAACTAACATTAAGAAACGGCGCGCGTGGTCGCCAGGTTGCAAATAATTAATACCGCTGAGATCTGGCAACCCCAATCAGCGTAGTTTTCGTTAACGGTGGCACGTTTTAAAGGAGATTCATCCGGGCCCGCCGAGCTGCCACAATAAGCGGCGTTTTACTTTATCCTTTTCCGTCGTTTGGGTTTCCGAGTCAGGGCCGGCGAGGCTTCACCCGGGTCTTTCCCGCCGTGCCGTACAGAGCTGAGCCGGCACACGAGCGGATAGTCCACATCTAATTACCGTGGCTTAATTAGTATCGGGGCTAAACCTCCACGGGGGCACCTGCAATCTTAATTCATATGCTGACAGGGAGGAACAAGTGTTAATGTGCTGTATTTATGTTAATACTCCCAAAGTGTACGCGCGTGTGAAGTTATTTCGCCACGAAACGCCTTCCCTCACAATCGCAGCTAATAAAAGTCCTCGAACGCATTCGAAAATGTTCGTCTTCTAAACTAAAAAAAAATGAAGATAGCAAACGCCTGAGATGTTCATCTGACGCATGTGTGGAAATAACCTGGAACATCTAAACTAAACAAAAAAAAGCGAGAAAGCTAAACATGACAAAACTAAAGAAAAAGTAAAAAGTAACTAAACAGCAAAAACCACTGCTTTTTTTTTTTTTTTTTTTAAATAAATACGTTACAACAAATTATGCAATGAAGCTCGATGAACTATATATATATATATATATATATATATATATATATATATATAGATGTTTCATGTTCATCAAGGCTGCATTTACTTGATCAAAAATACAGTAAAAATGTAATATGAAATATTTTTTACCGTTTACCATTACATTTTACCATTTACAATTTAAAACTGGTTTTTGAATTTCCATCATTTATTACTCCAGTCTTCACTCTCACATGATCCTTCAGAAATCATTCTAATATGCTGATTTATTATTAGAATTATCGATGTTGGCAAAGTTGTGATGGCAAATATTTTTTTTGCAATAATGAAGTGGCACAACAGTTCCCCGCACCGACAATAAAATCCACTTATTAGAATGATTTCTGAAGGATAACGTGACACTGAAAATCGTTTGTGAAATGCTATGTTTTTCACACACGTGTCATCTCATGCCTTATGATTGGTCAACATCAACCATACAGCTGCAAACCTCAAAAATGCATTTGCCTGTTATGCGAGAAAGAAGCTTTTCACAACTGTTGTTTTTACAAAATTACCCTTGCACCAATATATTCCACTGGTGAAGATTTTTTTACAGTTTGCCCTCTTGTTCGGGAAAATTAATGTCTATGTGCAGAATATAATCCATCACGCACTGAAAGCAGAGGTCATTCAGGAAATGATAGCAGGTAAGATTAGGTCTCTACCACAGAGACATTCACACACACACACACACACACACAAACACGTGTGTGTGAACGCGCCGCGATCCAGGAACTTCCTCACACTCCTTGCCTTGACTTTGGCAAGTTCAAAGAGGAGAAAACATTCAAGGTTTCCGTGAAGGACGAAGTCCAATCCCAAACTTTCTCAAAAAAAAAAAAAGAAAGTTCTACGGCGATACTATAGTAACATCACAGTACTTCCAAATATGCGTCACGATACCGAACGAATGCATCCGAAAGTTTCATTTTCCTTATTCATTTCACTTTATGGTGTTAAAAACATGGCGCTCTATACAGTGAGAGCTGCTCTGATGTACAGTGGGCTTATTATGATGAAATTTCCGTAATGTAGATCTGTGCTGCTCACGGGTCTATAGGGAATCAGTAAAGCTATTCAAGGGCAAAGTATTCACACACACACACACACACACACACACTCGGCTGGTCAATACTGAATCAAAGTGTACTGGGCCATCCCTGCATAGAGATCACACATTAATCCCATGCATTAATTATTGACACTAAATTTAATTTGAAAAGCAAACGTACACCAATCCACTGGTCAGATTTTAATAATGCAAACAGGCAATGCAGGGCGTAATCATATTGCTATTGATTAATATACAACAACTAAGGGTAGTCAGGCATACATGATAACCCATAAACATATCAGAGACCACATCACTAAACGCACTGGATTATGGGTACAACACATGTACGATCCTTAAAACCTCCTATTCTTGGAGATTCGTGAAATAGCAAATCTAAATAAATTAATTCGTTAACAAAAACGCATCACTACTGATTGCATAAAAAATACAAATAAATGGAAGAAAAGCTATTTTGTAATCATTAGTGATGTGTTTTGTCTCCACCAGTAAATGTTTGTTATGTTTTTCGTTTAAATAACCGTCTACGACAATTGCTCTTCAGTGTTACTTAAAATCAAGTAAAAATCTTATTTAAAAAAATGTTACTGATCATTATGTAAACAAAAAATAGAACAATTTTTTTTACGCGAGCAACAACCCCCGAAATTATTACATAAATAAACGATAGTAAACGACATTACAATTAGGTAAGACAAAAACTGAACGAAACAAATGATAATTAATGCAATGTTAGTGATTACGTAAAGAAACAATGAAACATGAATATTAGTAACACCGTTTCGTTTTATGGTTTATTTTAAGGTAAAATTTTGTTTCGTTCATTTATTTATTTACAGTATCTTTCAGGAATTTTTTTTTTTTTTATTTTGTTTTATCAAGTTTTATTTTACATTAGTTGTCAAACTTTTACTGTAAATATATATATATATATATATATATATAAAAAAAGAAGAACAAAGCCATATTACTGACAATTATGTAAATAAGCAACAGAAACGACAAAATTTTAAAGGCAATTATGCAAAGATAATAACAGGAAATGTTAACGATAAGCAAACAAAAGAAAAAACTACATGTACTATTCATTGCATAACGAAACAAAACAAAAAACAAAATGTTACTATTTGTTATATAACGAAATAAAACGCTCTGCCGTTTATTTACTTCATCGTTATTAACTGCGTTTTGTTCTGTTGTTTATTTTTCATTAACTTTGTTTCAATCTTTTGTTAATTCAGTGTTTCTGGTTTACCCGATGTTTCTAAAAAACAAACAGAGCAAAACATTACTGACAATTATGTAAGCAAACAAAAGAACAAGCAAAACGATACTGATGTAACAAAAAAAATGTTATAATTTGTTACTGAACAAAACAAAAACGCGAAGAGAGATTACATGAAAAAATAAAACGAATATTTTTGTTCTGCTGTTTATTTATATATAGCAACAGTGTTTTGTTTAAAAGTGTTTTTGACCTTTTGTTAATAATTTTCCTAATGTTTACAGATGATTATACAAACAACAAGCGAAAAAAAAGTTACTGTCAATTATGCATTTACAGTCACATTTCTGTTTATATAATCAGCAGTAACATTTACTCTGCCGTTTACGTTATCGTTTAAAAGAAACAGACAACGAAAAGTAAAGCAACCCGAAACAACGTTACTTGATCAAACAATAGAAGAAAACATTACTGGCGATCACGAGATGTTTCCAATGATTAAGCAAACAAGCACAAGAACAAACCGTGATGCCAGAGGTGAAAATGAAGCTACTGTGTGTCCTATACACGGTCTCCTAAAAATAACTCTATTTATCTAATGTGGGACAGAGGTATGGGCCTGTAAAGAACGCCCTTCAATGAAAAGAGACAGAGATGGAGAGAGTGTTGAAAAAGAGCGAGATGGCTGGAGATCATCTTTAACACTTAACAATGACCGGAGCAGAGGCAGTTTACCTTCTGCCACGGGCTGTTATGAATAGAGGCCATCAGTCTGTCGCTCAAGAAAGAGCGAGAGTGGGAGACATCTCAGCCCGTTGATTTATGAAAATAATGAAATATGTATGGCTGACAGCTTGAAGGATCACCGTTGAGGTTTTATTCTAATGCACTTGTCCTCTTTGCAAATCACCCATCACCCGTGTCAAGTCAAGCTGTTTTTCCACGGCCACGCTGAAAGCCGCCCATAAAGAGGATGGACCACTGGTGGTGGCCGTGTTTTAAAAGCCTGATATTGATGTCCGTGTAGGTCGAGATTGGGAAACCCGAAGGCGGAAAGCCTCTGTAGTAGCAACTAAATGCGCCGAACTGACTCAGCAAAAGCTCTAGTGTGAAAGCGCTCTTAAAAACCAAAACAACAAGTGTCTGTCCATGCTAATGTTCAATCGTGCTTGACTTGTGCTTCTCGGGTGATAAAAGACTTGATGCTTTTAGCTGGGCGGGCTTGAGTTTGTGAATTGTTACGTTGGAGCGGAATGGGCACGAGACCAGCCTGGGTTGGTGAGCTTTGATGGTTTTAGCTCGGAAAAAAGTAGACCAATAAACCCCTTTAGATTGGCTATGTCTAAAAAAATTTGAAACACTTTGGGATTTTTGAAGTCGTCATCTGATTGGTTGAATTTTACAGGATTGAAAAGCCATCATCGAAGAAGAAAGGCCATCATTACGACAGTGAGAACTTACCAGGATCTGGACTTTCAAAAGCATTTAGAGCAAACGCTCTTTACGCCACTAAATATGACTCTGAACATAGCTAACTGTGATTGGCTGCTTTTCATGTCGGTCAGACAGCCTCTTGGCCAGCCCAAACCTTTTGCCGTCAGTGTATGCTGGACTAGGCTTAGGCTGGTTCAAGAAGGAACAGGTTCAGTACACACTGTGGCTTGGATTTGATGGCTTCATCCAAAATCTCAAACGTCCCTCCTGCATGAGATAGTATGTTGAAGAGTAGCATTTCTGAATTGACAGTATTTATTAAAAAGTAGTAAGACCTACTCTTTCTGACCACATTCCGAATACTTTACTATCCCGTGAGGCCATAGGAGTGAAGAACGGCATTTAAGTGACACATAAGCTTGGTAGATCACATGACAATGACAACATTTATACAACTAAGAACACATTTAACAAGTAATTATTAAGTGTCCCTATTACGGGTTATGAAAGTATATATGCTCAACTGACTCTTACAGACTGATTTTTTTTCCAAACCCCTCCTTTACGAGACTTTAACTTGCGTCGATTGGTCCGCTGGGCCTTTTCATTCACCCAGAGCTGTGTTACACATCAATTTTCCAAAATCCATGATAGGGGTACTTTAAAGGGATAGTTAATCCAACAAAATTGTTGATGAAATCTGAGAGCTTTCTGACCGTACATGGACAACAAGGGAACTACCACATTCAAGACCCAAAAAGGTACTAAGAACATTGTTAACGCAATCCATTTTGCATCAGTTCAACCGTAATTTCTTCATTGCATAAAATCGAGTATTCTCGTAACTTCATGAAATGGTCAAATGGACTATTTTAACAATATCCTTTCTACCTATCCGGGTCTTGAATGTGGTAGTTCTCTTGCTGCGTTGGGTCAGAAATCACAAACTGTGAAGACGCATTGCTGAGCAAGTGCTACAATGATAAGTCATTTCAACTCTGATGGAAAACAAACTCCTCTACATCTTGGATGGCCTGAGGGTAAGCACATATTCAGCAAACGTTCATTTCTGATGAACTATCCCTTTAACTGCTATGCTACGACAAGAACGGGCTAATCTACATGAGTGCCCGAGTAAACAACGTGAGCTCGCTTCCTAACAAAGAAACAGACAGCATAAAAAGAAGCGTGCCGACAAAAGACATCATTTCGTATCAGGTTCAAATTCGCGCGGCAACAAATTCGACCAATATTTACTTAGCATGGCCTCCGTATCTTTTCGCGTTAGCAAACAAGCAGCCAAACCGCCGCCTCGCCATTCTTTTAATGAAGCGCTCGACGTCGCCACAGCTGTCTCTCTAATGCACGGCATTAGCTAAAGGATCTCTTTAACAAATCCGATTAGGAAAACCTCATATTAAAAGCCTTTCACATAACAAAGCGCCTAAACCCGTAGGAAAGCCGCAATATCGCTGCATGCGGCGGCCCACCTCGCTAGCCGTTAGAGCAAAGTGCTGGCACTGTAATCTAATAGATATCGTATTGCTCGCAGCAGTCCGTTCGCGCGGGGAGTGGCGCTCTTTTCAATGGACCCTAAATGGGGGATGAATAGAGTCAGGCATCCTGAAGGACGCCTAAACTTAATTTGAGTGAGTTAAAAGGTTGGAAATGGTATTGAGCTGCTCCGCAGGGGCCGGGGGCGTCAGCGGGGCCGTTTAGCCGGCGTTTCAATGGCTTCTTGTCCTGTTAAAGTCCTCCTCAGACCCAGCTCATTTCTTTTAAAAGCCCGAGCAGCACCTTTAAGGATTATTAAAACAGCGCGGGAGGTTAGTGAGTGGAACCGGCGAGCACCGGGGCTCCGGACGGACCCCTGGCTTTCAGCGTGGCAACGCGGGGACGGACCATCTCTCCAGCAGATAATGGTAATGATGATGGGTGCGATAGCTTTGAATCAATACGCCTCTTAAACTGGATCCATTGTTTTGAGATATATTACATCCTCCTGTCAGCTTCTGTAAGGCCCTTCTGAGGGATAATGTACACAGCGATCCCATAGGCCCGAGCGGCAGCATTGTGCAGCGCGTCTCGTTAAATGGTGTAATAACGAGCTGGGCCGAGGGACGCTGGGACTCTCTATGAGAACGCTGATCTTAAGTGGATGATTCAAGCTGAGACACTTCAGCCGCAGTCGATAGCGTTCCGACTGCATGTGGCCCACTTTACCACCACAAGACATTTCATACGAGGAAATATACACTGAACACACCGGCAGAAACCTGCAGAAGAAGGTGGTCTGAGTGAAAATGCAATGGCGCTGAATGTGGTCGTGTGGTCGAACTATTCAGATCAATATTTATTTTCAATTTCATTTTTACGGTAATATATATATATACACACAAACAAG
Organism: Puntigrus tetrazona; assembly: GCF_018831695.1. Lineage (NCBI taxonomy): Eukaryota > Metazoa > Chordata > Actinopteri > Cypriniformes > Cyprinidae > Puntigrus > Puntigrus tetrazona. Next base: position 13,445,838 of record NC_056723.1, read on the forward strand.
CCATTTTATGCCTGGACGCGTTACCGTAATACGTAGTGAGCAACATAACACCGCCGCGCCAAAGCATGATACAGGCCCGAACTAAAATTGTAGCAAAGACCTCTTCATCTTTCCTGTGGCTTCAGCGCTAGACGAGACCCTCGGCTCTCCGTGATTCATTATGGTAATGCGGGAAAACTGCGCCTCTCTTATTGCAAAATGCAAAAACTCTCCCACTCCTTTAATTTATTATTTACAAGTACTTTTCTAATTACCGAAGTGCTTGTATAGCTTTTGTACGTCAGACATGTTTTAAAAAGCACTTCAAATGTGTTTTCGGATATAGCATGAATGCATAAATGAAAACGAATCATACAAAATGAAAAAAAAAAAAAAAAAAAACGAGGCGATCTTTGCTCCGGTTAGTTATTTAGCAGGACTTCCTCGGCTCGCGCATAAAGAGTATCTACTTCTGCTTCAAATAGACTGTCAGGATGCGGATTTATGAAGAACGGCTACTTTGTATGCCAGCGGTGCAGCGTCAGACCTGGGCTCTGAGAAAATTCACACGTTTTTATAGATTGAATAATGGCCGGCATAAAAACGGTTTCATAGCAGGATAAATCATATGTCAAAATACAACCCATGTAACATCATGTAATTTAGCCTATGAGAATTACGTGCGTACTTTTCGACTAAAGACTCGCCCTCTCTTGCATCTGCGGATAAATGTTGGAACTTAATCGCATACATGATAATTTATTAGGAGATTTAAAATATTCATAAATATTGAATTAATCATTTATAATAGATCTTTATATTAACGGGTGTCTTTGAAGTTTTAGATGTACAAGATCTTCCCCATAGAAAACGTCCCCTGTGGACATTTTAAATTTACTTTGACATCATCTCGGCGCCGGATGTTTTATGAATATTCAAATGTACGGACACGGTTAGACAAAAGGAGGGAAAGACCCAGAGTGACTTATTCCTCGCGCAGAAGAAAGGCTGTAATAGCGTCTGTCGTAATGGCTGCGCGTCGCGCGACTTTTATTCATCCGCTTACATATTTTACTTTTTATGGCGCATAACCATTTAAAGGGATTCTCTTTTCTCTTCTGAATTCGGTCCCGGGTGACTGTACATCATCATCATCAGAAAACCTCTCTGTGCATTTGCGCATCTGTTTGCTGGATTCAGGTTTTGTCCAGACAAGGACATAATCGCTGATGAAACACGTCCAGCGCTTTAAAGAAGACTTCCCTGGCGACATCGGAAAGAAACATCAGACGGAATAATTCAATGCTGCAAACATTTCAGTCTCATTAGGATGGGCGGAAATGCATAGCCATGGCCAAACAACTCCGTGAACCGGTTGAACAGAAGTCCGTGTTACGGAAATGATTCGCCAAAAAAAATGTCCATGCTGCTCTTTTCCATACAACGAAAGTGTCCAGCGAGTTAAGTGTGTAACGATTCACTCAAGAAGAAGTAGTTTTCCTCAAAATTAAAACGAACCCCGAACCAAAGCAGCGAAACAACACGAGCAGTTTAAATCTAAATTAGCTTGTACGATATCGCAATTTCGAAGAAAAAAATATATCGGTCTGACATATCTGCATGAAATGCGAATGAGACAGATCCACTCTCTGCCAGCAGGGGGTGCTTGCGCGACAGACAAAATTGCGTTTCCTTGGTTACCGCTGTGCACACAACGGTTACGAACTTTATTATGCATTGTTCGGAGGCAAGATGAAAAGAAAATAACGTAAACGTTTCTAAAGACAGTCAGTTCCTTAATATGAACCTTATCGCTAATTTCATCGCAAGTTGTTTAGGAACATCTGGGATGTGAAAGATGTGGATGTGGCTACTAACTTTTTAACTATGTCATTATTTAGAGATCAATTCATTACAGTCGTTTACATATAGTCTTAATGGCCTAGCAGTAAAAAAAAATTACAGCTGTAAGAAACCCTGACAAATATAAGTGATGTTCAGACGCAAATAAATAAATAAAGCACTTGTGTAGAACACTAACGCTCCGTCCATACATCTTCACCTTGTCAATCCGGGAAGTCCAACAATGAACTTCAACAGATTCAGCCTCCATAAATGATAACAATGGAAAGAAAAATAGTCCTCTGTCACTTCTGTAATGTATTCTCCATTTAGCATACAGGCAGTGTGGGCCGAGCATCTCCATCACGAGGAAGACTAGAGCGAGTGTCGGAGCGCTCAGGGCACTTCCTGAAGGACACCACGATTCATCATAAAGCTCTCTGATGGATCACACACACATTCAGAATGAAAAGGCCCAAGTCACAAAACAAAAGCAGTATATTGTGGAAGCGTCTGCCTCGCGCTCTTAATCACGCTGGAGAACTTCTGCTAGATTTTTTCTGAGTCTGTTTGATTGATTGATGATGTAACAGCTCTGCTTCGGAGAAGAACACGCTTATTGTGGAAACCTAATAAGGAGGAGACCGGTTTTACAAGTGAGGTGATGAATCTCTTTATCGGTGGAAGGTCATCTCTCACCACGCAGGAGATCCTGAGGTGCGTTAAGATATGCATCAGCCCCGTTGCATCACCTCGTAAAAACAGACATCAAAAGAGCAGGAAAAAGAAGCTCAAAAGAGCTCAGATACGCTTCCTCAGCACTTCAACGGAGTAGAGAAGACTGACCGTCGCGTTTAATCACTTCCTGTCAGGACGTCTCAACGTGAGCTCAAACTATTTGCGTTCACAATTTGTGAATTTACTAATTTCTGTGGTTCACATTTGCAAACTTCTTTAAAACAGACAACTGTTGCTGTTTAGACATAAACGAATTAAGTTTAAAAAAATATAAATAATAAATGTAAAATAATAATAATAATGAAGATAGTAGCAGTAGTAATATTGGCATTTCATTTATGTATAGATTTATTAAATTACTGTTTTTTCTCTCAGAGATTTATATTTCTTAATTCTTAATTATTCTCTCAAATAATAGCAAATTAATTAAGAATATTACTATTACCACAACTAATACTACTACTAATTATTATTGTTACTCAATTTTTTTAGTATTTATTACATTCCTATTTTTTGATCATTTAATCGATTGATTGATAAGTTCACTTGTTTAAAGCATCTTGCATCATGAAAAGGCTTCTTTTTTTTAGCTTCAACGCGCTATTATAATAATATTGCTGTAACATTTTCAAATCGTTTTAGAAAGGCTGCATTACCTGCTGTATAACAGCAGTCTAAGAAAACTGTTTGACTTAACGTAACGCAAGCAAATATGATCACTTTTGGATCTGATGGCTTTAAGACATTGTAAAGGCATGTAAATCTAAAACGCAAGTCACTTTAATTAGCGCAGAGGTCCTTCTGGTAACTCCTGGAGAAGGTGAGCTAGAGCGATGAAAAGATCAAGGAGGCGGAGGATAGCGGCGAAGGCAGTGGCCAGGTGAAAAATGAGGATGTCAACCTGGTGTTGCAAGGTTAGCACATACTCTAATGGAGAGGTGCGTCTGAACCGAAGCGAAAACACGTGTGCTTAGAGCATAGAGCTGGGATTTCACCATTTCATTCAGATTCAGATCAACAGGTCCGTTTGAATTCTCATGTTATCACCCGGTTGCCTTCGGTATAACATCTTTTCAGTCACGTTTCAGCCTTTGCTCTTCTGGATATGGCAACAGTTGGATTACAGCGCTTTTGAACGAAAGCGGAAACTGCCTGATTTACATCGTGTATCCCGTCAGTTACAAAAAAGATGTAGTGACGCTAAAGAAAAGACTCAAAAGCAGCCCTCAGGGTGCTCAGACAGCAAAAAATACATAATACTGATTGACAACATCAAGAGAAGAAAGTGAGAACAAAAGAAAAAGACATGTACCAGTCCGGGGACTGGACACCAGCCTTTTGCATTTTATGGTTTCCATGACGTCTTGTGCAACTCATATGTTTAACGACTTAAATATGCTCTTGACTTGTATATTCAAATTAATTGATATAATTTGAAGGGATAACGCTGGTGTGATTCAACAGTCCTGATGTCAAAATGAAGAAAGAAGACTAATTAATAAATTGAAACCTTACGTTAACCGGCGCACTATTTTATTATAAATGAATATAAAAAAATATGTTTTACAATATAAATAACAGCATTAATTGCAACCAACTCATCTGTTATAGCAAATATAGAACAAAGTAAAAAAAAAAAACTCAACAAACTAAACAAAACAGAACAAAACAAGGTCACTAAGTCTCATTAAAATGTCTTAATGAGACAAAACAAAGCTAAGTAAAGCGAGGTGAAGCAAAACAAAGCAAATCAAAACAATACCATGAGAAAACCATGCCATGTGGTGTATGGCATACCTTGCAATAGTTCTGAATTAATGAATCAATTAATTCATGATAACTGTAATAACCCAGCACCATCTGTCCACAGATGTCCCAGAGATGGAGTCACTGATGCACTGATGGATTCTGGGAGTTTGAGATGTGTGCAAGTACTCAAGTGTAGATGAAGTGGAGAAGAAGAGAGTCAGAACTCCTCCTCTACTGTCAGCGTGTCAAAGCTCATGAGGACCGCATTCATCACATCACGAGGCACGTATGACGGATTTCCATCCGAGACGCCGCTACAATCCCCGACTTAGCCGTCGCTAATATGCATCTCTTCGCTTTTCTCTGTTCCTTCCCCGTTTTTGTCAACCTTCCCGCCAGAAAAACAAAATCAGACGCATCTCTTCGGCGTTCTGAAATATTCAGTACCTTCAGATTCGCAATTTGCCGCGCGACCTCGAAGTTTGACCCACAGAAGCGCGGCTCTGAACGAGACAGCCGAAGCTGTTTGACAAACATGAAGATCTGGAGGTTATTCCGAGACACAGCGAGGGCCGGTTTGATTTGGAGCGGCGCGCGGAGAAACAGTTCCCCCGTCTTACGATCTCGGGGGGTAAAGGCTAAGGGATACGCGTACCTTTGTGAAGGCTAGGACGAGGTTAGGACGCGGGACACTGTGGGTCGCCGGAGCAGAGGGGTTAATAGTCCAGTGAAGACATGGCTGGCACCAGTGAGTTGCACTAATACACTTGGCAGCCAATTCAGTGTCAAAGCGTAATTCCCTGAGGGCTG
>NC_056723.1:13455955-13495955 GCF_018831695.1 Puntigrus tetrazona
GTTCTCGGTCCTACATTGTCGGATTGGTTTAATTATACAGGATTTCTGGAAGACTTGTTTGTCACTGGAAACAAAGTTCACGGCATTTCCAAGCCTTAAAACGTGATGCTGAAATGAAAGAAACTGTGACTGGTTGCTTGACATGTCGGTCTAACGGCCTCATGGGCGGACCTTGTCCGATGAAAGCTGCGATGGATTCCAGACCTTCAGCCATCGGCCACGAGAGACTTAAAAAAAAAAAATCCTTTGTAATCCATCATCAAATTCTGGTCCAACTCCAAATGCAATGCCCACTTCTCAAGATCCAATCGGTATCCAGTAGATAAATTAAATCCCGCTCTAAATGCCTTAAACACAGTGTTGGGTTAACGGCTCGAGTTCCACACTTTTAAAAGTAACTTTCCCCAACATTACAAATGATGCCAGTTGGAAATATATCGGACGCGTACTGCATAAGCAAAGAAATGAAGCTGTAACCTTCTCATCGTTGTTTTAGTGAAAGTCAACTCAGGTGATCGTTTAATCCACAAATGTAGACTAATTGTAAGGTTGTTTTAGTTTTCCTCAAGAAGTTCTGCGAGTGAAATCTGGTATTTCGAAAGCAGAAGGAAATTTCCACCTCCACTCCGAGAGGAAAGACCGGAGAGAATAATCTCTCCCTCATTATTATCAATTAAGGTCAAGCTGAGAGGGATGGAAAGAACGAGGGATGAGGCAAACGGGTAGGCTGGAGTTTGGTTACTTTGGGGGTTTAACAACAGACGATTATGCAATCAGTACGAGTGCCTTTTATTGTAAACACGCATGTATAATCCATGCGTTTTATAGAAAATTTGAATGAACGAAAGTAGCGTGGAAGTGTATATAAATGACAACTCGAGGAAGTTTAGTTGGCACTTTCTGAAGTTGACTACGGTATGTAGGCAGCTGTGTGTGAATACAGTAATGCTATTAGGAGTGCTGGAGGAGGAGAAGTAGTGTGTTAGAGACCAGGACAGGCCCAGAGTCAGTGATTAATGACTGGAATCCACTGAGGGAGATAGTGAGGGAACACTGTGATTATCCTGCCTGTAGGGCCCTGGGTTTACACGCAATCTCTGACCCGGAACCAGTATGAATCTCCTGACCTTCACCCCTCTCACGCACACACACATACACATGGATAAGTCTAAATCTGCCCGAGAGGTAGGCGGACTCCCTGGCCGGAGTTAATGGTGTTTTTTTTCAGGTGAGTAAGTTGGCGTTTCCGGATGAAGAGAGATGGGGAATTAAGATGTTATGCTAAATGAAGAGCAGCTCTGCTAACTGTCTCCTTCACTGCCCACACGCGAGGCGATCTGTTTAAACACAAACTCACAAACGCACACAGATCAATACAGCCAGCGAGAGAGAGATAGAGAGAGAGAGACAAAGGGACTGGGAGAGAAAGGTAAGGAATGAACAAGACAGAAAAACAGACAAAGAAAGAATAAAAAGCGCAACCGAATGGCATTTATTAACAAATAAAAAAACAAAACGAACGATCCAATGAACTTATCTTCCAACCAATTAATGAATAAAACCACTAAGGGAAAAGTAATGGATACAGCAAAAAAATAACCAAACAAATTAAACAATTAGCCAATCCACAAAAAGCCAAGTGACCTAAAGGAAAGAATACAGACAAAACCAAAATCAAAGAACAGACAAATAAAAAGCAAAAAACAAAGAACAAAAAGATACAAATAATAGATACATAAAGTAAAATGAAAACAAAAGCAACAATTGAACTAACAATCGCATAAATCAATAAACTAAAATCGATGAACGAACAAACAAGTCAAAAAAATTAATTAATTAAAATAAAGAGAGAAAGGTCCAACAATCCAATAATCTAACAAACAAAGCGACCAACAATACCAAGATGTGAAGGAGGGGTGGAAAAAATAAAAGCAAGCAAAAGAATAAATGAAGAAACAACAACAAAAAAAAGAAAAATTAGTGAACAAACAAAAACGAGAAAGAACCAATCAAAAAACAAACCAACAATCCATAAATGTCACTAACAATGAAAGAAAGAAAGAAAGAAAGAAAGGGTTAAACGTTGCCATTTCCAACTTACTCTTCAACATACAGTCTTCAAAAGACTGAGTAACTAACTGCCTGTACTACAATACAGACACATAGCTGTCCATTAAAAAAGGTTTGTCCACAATTTATAGATTTTAAAAGCACAGACACATTTCGTAATTGAGTTATCCGTCAACAATGATGACAATTCTGTTGAATTCCATGTTTAGACAGAAAAAAACGAAGGGAAAAAACAACAGAAAATCAATTTGTGCAGCGGCTCGGAGCCGAGCGGCGCGTGGCGTATAGAACATGTCAGCCTCTGAAATGAAGCCGTTTGACTGCGCTGGCCCGCGACGGGGAAATCTGGCCTGTTTTTCCCGCTGGCTGAGCAGCTCTCTCAGGCTCGCCGCAGACAGTCAATAGCCTGAAAATGAACAGGGTTGTTTTCAAGAGCCGGCCCTGCAGGCTTCAGCGCCCGCATATCGGAACAATAACGCAAACATGTCGGAATCATTATCAGTGCTAAAGATATGATTAAAGCAGCCTCTCTTGGCACGGACGAACAAAAGGAGGCCTCTCTTTTCGCTCCGGTTTTAACCAGCGCTCAGGGAGCCGATTCCGCCTTTGACATAGACGGGCTCAAAGCCGACATCCCCGAAGAAGCGGAGAGCGCGATGGAGGGAATACAAGAGCAGAAACAAGTGGTGGACTGGCACCGTAGGGAGAGGTGCTTGTTTAGAGCGGTAATAAAGTACTCAAGCCTCCGTCTCTACCTCATTTCCACAACACAAGACTCCGGACCTGAGAGCAATAAGAAAGGAGGATAAAAAGAGAGCGGGAAATGAAAGCGGGGAAGGCGTGTTACTCTTTTCCTCTGCTCTGGAATGAGACGGGAGTTCCTCTAGAGAGGGAATGGCACATAAAGAAAGCCATCATATCACCATCTCTGACCATGATTGATCCCGGACGAGCCCCCAAAGTAAAGCAAAGCCACTTAAACCTGTTCGTCGCGCTCCGAGTCATCTTCCCTGTTTGTCCCACGTCCTACCACATTCCCGAATTCCCACATCCTTTCTCCCGCTCCTCTGAAAACTCCCACCCCCCTCCCGCTCTTTATTAAAAACAAACAGTCCGGCGGAGCCCTGTCGCCTCTACCCGGCTGCGAAAACCCCGGATTCTGACACACGGTGCGGAAATGTGTTCATGTTTCATTGTAAATTTATGAAGTCTCGGAGCGCGCGGCGTCCCCCGGGCAAAGGCTCGGGTAAATGAAAGTAGCAGGCAGTCCAGATTAATATCATTTTACTGTGCTCCGATTGGATGAGCACTTTAAAGCAAAGAAGGGGGAGCGGGCGGCTTCATCTGTCTTTTGATTCTCTGGGACCTGTATGGGGAAGGACTGTGGTGTTGTAGAGCGAGCTTAAATATATTCTGAACACTTTTTCATTAATTTATGTGGAGGAGAGGCTCCTATCATATTTTATGAAGGCTTGAACGTCCCGAGGGACGAGCACGACTTAAGTCGAAAACACAAAGTCAAGCTGTTCAGGTTGGCATGCTCTCTTTGATAATGACCCGTCGAGCGTTGGCGGGGTTTTACCGTTTACAAATGCGCCTTTGTCCGCCACTTGTGGGCTAACCTGTAGCGCGTATACTGGACAAAACACTTCCAGTGATTTTGTATCCCAGGACCTTTGACAGCGGGGGACGACTGGTTAAGCTTTTCCGGACCTTGTGACGAGGAGAATCGTCCAGTGAATTCTTGGCCAACTTGACGAAATTTGTAAAACGAAGGTTTTAACTATACCTAGCTACCTTGGGAGCCACGGGAAAGTGCCAAAATGGCTTCCACTCTTCTTAAACCAAGTTATTTTGGATTTAACCATACATTTCCGGCAAAAGCGCACGGGCTAACCACCAGTCCACAGTTCTGACTGAGAGTTATTAACAAGAATGCTCTGACAGCACAGACCGTAAAGTGAACTTGACATGTAAAAGTGAAAATTGCACACTGCATAAGGCATGAGACAAACAAACATGGTCGTGTTATTGACTTAAGCTGATAAATAAACCAAATACTAAACAGCCCTGCTGGTGGAATATAAAATGAGCTAAAGTGGTTGGAATACAGAGCTGGTTTCAGCGGCCAGGCTATGGCGGTGCTAATGTATTTGGGGATCGTGGACTCCTCCAGTGTGTGCGGCTGTTAATTAAATCTATTCTAGGTCACAAGATAAATGGCTCTGACACAAACGTGTTGGCCCCACACCAGCAGCAAAAAAAAAAAAAAAAAAATTATATATATAATATATATATATATATATATATAATATATATATATATATATATAATATATATATATATATATATATATATATATATATATATATAAAAAATAATAGCGCTTTCCACCATTCTGCTACAAGCTTTGATGGATTTAAATGAAAAGAGTCATTAATAAAGTTGAGCGGTTTGAGGGTAAAAGCACACTATTAATAACAGTTCTTCATGACTGCAAGGAATATTGTACATAATAAAACAAGCTCTAACTGAGCGGACCGGGGTTTGAGAAATATAAGGCAACTAACCGGGAGCTCATGTTTGCGTGATTAACAGCAGAGTTTCTCGCGTTTATCATGTATGAAACGCCTCAGATGAGTGATCCGCAGCCAGAGGAAATATACTGTTAGGCTAAACAAGTGCAGAAGTGATTTTTTTTTTTTGGAAATCAAGGAAAATAAACATGGCGGAAGGAACTTGCTTTATTTGTTCACATGTTCGCTGACTATTGTATCTTTTGAAAACGTGACAAAAATGCGAATTTGTACATATTCGATTTAAAGCCATTAATTGTATGCATTTATTGAGCGCGATTAATTATAAAAACATTAACATATTTCATCACGCCCTCTGATACAAATTCCATAATATATTATTTTTCATTAACGCAACGCAAGCAGGACAGCTGTATTAAAAACAAACGAGCAAATATTTACGTCTGGGCATTGATGCAATTAATCGATCTGCATTTTTCGCGATGAATATTAAGAAATAATCTTTTTTAACAAAAACATTACATTGACTGACACCTGTAACTCGTTTCGAATGTAAAAAAAAAAAGTGCAGAGCCTAAGTGGTTAAATTGCGCATTTAATAACGCGCCGTCTGAAAATCTTGTCATCTCGGAGCTGCTTAGATGAATAGAGCGGTGTGAGAATGAGCGAAAAATGAAGGAGCCGAGTGGAGGAAGCCTGAACAATTTTAATAGAAAAACAGTATATCAATTTAAACTGCTACGGTGTCACCCCATCACCCCGCCTAAACCGGCCCGCACGCCACCCAACCAATCAGAGCGCTCCGCCAATTCATTTAAATAAGAGAGGACTTGGCCGCGGGGAGCGTAAATGATGAGGTGACGTGTTACACTGATTTATGTCTGTAGGCAATAAAAGGAGCATTTCTGCTCCTGCCTGTTTAATATGCGAATATGCAGGGCATCTCGGGCCTGACAGCCTGTCATTAATAAAACCCTTGTAAGTGGGCGCAGATAGCAATATTTCATCTTTATGAAAATACATGATGATAGTTTTACACTGTATAATTTTTAAACCAGTGCCAATGTGCCCTCCTAGGAGCTGAAGCCGTGGAATATCAGAGCTATAAGTTAAAGAGAGAGAGAGAGAGAGAGAGAGGCCCACCGCTGGAGCTCAGCTCACCTGCAGACACGCGCACCCGCCCAGCGCTGGAGCCGGCGGGGTCAGACCTCAAAAACACACAAACTGAAGAGTTTTACTCAGAAGGCGGCGTGGAAAGATCAGTCTTTTCCCCATCTAATAACACAAAGGAAGCGTGCGACAGCTGATTCCGGGGGCCGCCGGTGAGTGCGTGCGCGTGTGAGACAGCTCCCCCTTAAGGATCGTTATATTAACAGCCGTGCATTCAGAGCTGACGCTCTAGGAGCGCGCGTGTGTTTGTGCGCGACCGATCGCGACGGCAAGCAAACAGCTACAAATCTCCAATGTCAAGAAATAAGTCTTCTTGTAGCGCTGCGGGGGGAAAAGCGGCCCCGTTTCTACCTCTCCCGCTTTTGTAAGTTCTGTGTTTCACTCTTTCTCTCGCACACAGCCGATGGTGGAGGGGCGCGATCAAACTTACAGAAATGGTACATCAAAGTGAGAGTAATATTAGAATAACAGAAATAATTAGGCATGGGAAAGACAAGAAGAAATTCATTTGCATAAAAATGTTAATTAGTCTCTTCGCAAGCTGGGGCCCCGCTAACGAAACGAGCTGTTTAATGGTTGTGTGTGTGTGTGTGTGTGTGTGTGTGTGTGTGTGTGTGTGTGTGTGTGCTGAAGTTCATTCCTTCACATGAGCTCATAATTGAAGGAATTGCTTAAAGGAATAGTTCACCCCGAAAATCCCCAAACCTGTGTGTATCGATGTGGCACATGGAAAGAATCACGCGCTTGGGTTCATAGACATATTTTTCTATAATGTAACGCTCTTATATTATATATCGTTGTTGTATAATACTATACGTGTATAACGTAAACAGAATTTAATATTTCATCCAAGGGTGAGATGATAATGCCATCATTTGAATTTTCTGGTGAACTTGTGTGAACATGGGATACTCAGCCTTTTAGGAAGGAAAATGTTAATGTTAATCCCAATAGAGCTTTCTATGAAATCTAATTCAAAGCATCGTTCGGATATTTGGAAGTTTTAATGCGCTCCGCAGACTTAAAATAAAAGAGCCATCTATTTTTAATGCTCGTTGTTATTAATAAGGCTGAACAAAAACGACGAGGCCTGAGACGAACGCAAATGTCCAGATTACACATTCCTAATATATGTTATAATAAATACACAAAATGTAGAACTTAGCTCTCCAGTATTATGGAGAAGCATCCACAAACTCGTCCGATTTTCTGATTGGCTTTTTGTGCCGTGTGGTATTTTCACTTCAGTTTTGGACAAAAACGCTTGTCGCCGGGAACCTTGTGGTTGAGACACGGGTGAGACTTCACTGAAAGATAAGAGCAACACTGAGCTTTTCAGGAAAATAAATACATCTTATTATAGGATTATTAATGATTTGGCTTGAGGGGGGAAATTACCATTCTAGCTGATGCATACATGTTTCATTAATAGAGAGCAAGAGTAATGAGGGATCTTGACACAGACATCTAACAATGATATATACAGTCGTGTTTTTCACAACATAGAATCCTGTCTTTATCCATTTAAGAGGCAGGATCCTCATTGGAAAACGAAAACCTAAACTTAAATCCGAATCCCATTATAGTTTAATACGCAAAAACAAGCACAAAGTCGCCTTCAGGCTAACAGCAACGCGAGCTCGTCCACACAGCATCCATTTGGGAAACTGTTTGAAAACAGTTATTATTCAAGCGCGATTCCGCACGCTGCCACTAGGGGTGCAATTCACTTTAAGTCAGATGCATCGTATTGATCGTTTAATAAGCAGTTCATTATATACACACACATACACATATATATATATATATATATATATATATATATATATATATATATATATATATATATAAAGTTTAACGAAAATGTTGCGGCAGACTTTCGTCTCCGTTTCCCTCGAACGCATCACAAATACAAAAATAATAAACAAAATAAACCGCTACTTCTGTTGAATCGCAACTTCTAAAACACACATAAAGCGCCACTCGCGATGCTTCCATTTGCCTTCGCGCCCTACTGAAAAAAATAAATCACCGACAAACAATTTTACGCTTTGGCAAACCTTTCATTCATTATTTGAGTTAAACCGTTTTTTTTTTACTTATAAATGCCTGTTATCAAAACTTCACATTGCTTCCTAATTCCAGGCATATTTCTCCTCCCATGTGTCCAACGCAGATAGATGGCCTGCGCTCTGTATTTGGAAGTACATTAGACTGATAATACACTTGTAGCCAATCACGGGGTTTAATATATGAGCCGCAGCATTTTCATTGGCAGCTCTTTGTGGAGCATAATGAAGAGAGTGTAGGCTGATGAATGCAGTGGTCTGGGGGTAAACGTCAGTTCTTTCATTAAGGGGACCTGCACCTCGCCCTGCCGTATTGAACCATGGCTCCTGCGATTAGACTGATGCATCCCGCAGACAATCGCAGGTGAGATTTGCGAGGGAAAACACATTGTGCTCTGTTCAACCCGCATAAAACAACAGCAGTGAGGCAGAGGACGCCTGTGTTTGTCGGCTCAACCACATGGTCTCAACCAATCCATGCAAAATAAACCTAACATTAAACTAAAAAACATTAAAAACAAGATGATGATTATTATTATTAATACGTACAATGAAATAAAGCTTATAAATACTTACATTACATTTTTTAAATTGTATTTTGAAATATTTGTTATTCTGTATCATTGCATTAGCGTTATTATTATTATTGAGACCAACATCAATTACTAAATTGACTAAAATGTAATCAATTGATGTTCCTGACTATTTATTTAAGGATACTCATTTAATTTTAGCGTGTAGGAAGTATTCTGTGTCAAAATAATCAAATTATACTGTGTACAGAGTTAAGAACCTATTGGACAGGGCACATAAACGTGTGTGTGTGTGTGAGAGAGAGAGAGAGAGAGAGAGAGAGAGAGCCCGGAGCCGATGGGTATTAAGCAGATGAAGTCATACAGGAAATCAATGTAGTATTGAGAGCAGAAAAATGCAGTGCCTGAGGACAGGCATATGCAGCATTATAAATGAACGAGAGCATAGAGACAGTTTATAATGAGGGGTCAGGCAGAGATGGGGAAATACTGCTGTGATTTTTCTTTACCGAGCAAAGGGCCATGAAACCGGCTTTGTGCATTACTTGGACTGCATATCATACATACTGGATCATTTTATTTTATTCTATTCTATTTTAATGCAGTGCATTAATCAGAAACGATTACTAAACATAAACGAAGCTTTATTGATAACATTGTTTATATTTAATCTCTATTTTTAAGAATACGAAAGCATGTTTATTAATATTTAAATATTATTACTGAAAGTGATCAGCGTTACCGAGAACGCCCAAGCATTTTTTTTTTTCTTTTCATTAAGCGCTCAAGCTTGCAGGCTGCGAGATCTCCCACATTAGCATCGTAGCTCAATGCGTTTGGAGCACAGCGCTAACTGCTAGGCCGCGCTGCTGACAATTTGCATAATTTAATAAGTACCTTTAAATTAGCTAAGATAGCAGCACCGAACCCCACATTGTGTGAATGATTGTGCCTTTGAGTGTCTGTTGAGAGATTCTGAGCAAGCCTTGATGGTGTTTAGCGTCTCTCTCCGTCTGTTAATTGTTCACACTTGGCCGTGTTATTATGTTCTATTTCAGGAGCGATATGGTGAGAGGAAGTCCTTAATTATTCATTGTTCTCTCGCGCAGCGGCTGAACGCCCAGAAATAGACCGAATCACACCTCTGTAACGCCACAGCCAGCGTGACACAAACGACACTAACGCCCTACGTGGGACCATTTGAAGGGCGGTTCGAGACAGAGAAGTCAACGACGGGCCCTCTTCGCCTTCCTCTGGCCGCGCAACCGCTGTCATTGAGAATTCCCATCACACTCCAGAACGAGCAGGAAACCATCGTAATCAAAAACAAGGATCAAGACTGCAGCTCCAATTCCCAAAGAGCGCCGTCACCGTCGACAACGCTACATAACCCCCCCGCCCAACACGAAACGCGCGAACTCAAACATACGGCTTTTACATAATCCAGTCAGAATGTTCCCGCATCCCGCGGCTCATTTGAAAACCTAAAGTGGGATCAGGCGAAGTGAATAACTGCAGCAAATTTACTTCCGAATTACCTGCGCGACAGGGAGATGTTCAGCCACTTAGCCTTTAAGTCAAGCAGATACTTTGCCGCTTTTTTGCACACGCCAGCACTTTACTTTTCCGCCTTTTGTTCAAGGGTAATGACATGATATAAACGTGGAGGAAAAACAAGCGCAGGTCGGAAAGGAAGAAGAACGAGAAAGAAAACACGGCGCTCTCTCTGAAGTTAATTGGTTCTCATTGGCCTTGTGTAAAGCGTGCGACGTCGAGAAGTCAAGGCTTACGTTTTGGTCTGGCTCGTCCTTTGTTAAGTTAATGGCTAAATATTTAATGTTCAGGGGCTCTAAAGATTAAAGGTAACATGTTGTCAGTATCATTGGAGGAACTTCAAAGGGTGTAAATTATGCATTTCCTGTAGCGGTGGAAGAAGAAATCAAAGGACGTAATGAAGATTAAAGTTTGGAGGGCTACGTACGCACGCAAAAGGAAAGGGGAGTGAAGTGTCTTGGTGTGGAAAGGTTAATCTATTTTGAGAGTGCTTTATCTTATTAGACCGTCATTGTTTTAATTCAATCTGTTCCGCTATTCGTATATGGACCAGGAGTTATGGAGACGAGGTTTACAAAGCAGGAAGTCAGGAGGCCATGAAATCACAGGAGCAATTAAAAGAACAACATGACTTTCACGAGCAATCCCGCGACGGACCGCCTGTGAATGTCAAGCTCCTAACAGTAGTTTTAATTAAAGCTGAATTGGAGTTGGGTTTAATTGTACCTTTGTGTCAGACCCACTAAACTCAGAGCGAGGGGAAGGATCGATGGCTAACCGTGTCTTTGAAGAGCTCAAAGGAACGGTGAATCATTGCTCTAACTGAGCACATTTAACATCTCCGCACTTGGATTTTGCCACTGTTTTCTTGAAGAGACTATGCGAAGGTCAAAGTGAGCCAAAGCCGATCGGGCGTACTTTTAAGTTGCTCGATATTTGACATTTTTCAAACTTCGCTCGCAGGTACAAAAGGTTGCCACTAGGGGCAGTACGCTATCAAAAAGCAAACATTTGTACTTTGTTTAACCCTAAAGGGTGCAACACAGGTTTTTTAAATAAACATGAATATCTTGGTACCTATTTGTGCCTTTCAAAAAAGCACTATCCCTAAACTTTTACATCTCTATTTACTGACAGTGCTGTTCCTGCCTTTTAATTTCTTAGGTTTTAGCAGCAATTATCCTGAAAATCTTCAAATTCAATAATTTACTTTAAAGACAATGGATTACAGCCACTGTAAATATTCAAATACATGTCTTTAAGTAATAATTCCAACGAAATGCGTCATCTATAGTCTGGATCCAGCCTTGGTGAAGAATTTGTATGACACCAACAACACTTGAAGACTCCATGTGACGTCAATTTTAGACCAACATTCAAACCTGTCAAGCATTACCAATCTATTCAGAGGAAGAATATATTTATTAAATGTCAAAGTCATTTGGGCCTGCTGTTGATTGGACCCCAACAATCTCCCATAATAAGTTCCGGAATAAGAAAGGAACCCATTCAGGCTGGGAAAGCATGGGCATACACAACATAAATATGGCACAAAAAACAAAAAATGAATAAATTGCATCTTTGATTAATTACTTCTAAGCAGCTCTGTCACTTTATAAAACACGTCTGACTGATTTCCTGTTGTTCACACAACAGGCAAAAAGGAGTACTGAAAATATGCCATTTCGTATACCCCTACTCTCCATTTCCAAACGCAATAACACCTGCATAAACACTCCCTAGTTAGCGTACCAATTATGTATTTTAAAGCGCATCGTGTAATTATCCTCCAATCACATCAGTAAAGAAAAAAAGGTCTCCCTCTTTCGTATTCAAGTTCATGTTTTGTCACCGGCCATGATTGCCATGACTACTCCTTATTGGCGTCTATCAATGATCCATAAAAAAGTCACCACCATTACCTTGGTGTCAAGTGGCCCTAATAGTCCGATTTCATTAGAGTCAATGGTAGTGAGCGGAGCCATTTGGAAAAGTCAGACAGTCACCAAGGCTCCATACAGCTGCAAATAGCAGGCTGGAATTGCACCGCAAATGGTTCCACTCGCAGGACATAATAGTCAGTATGGCCGATTTGACCTAACATGAAACTCCCGTCTGCGCTCCACAACCTATACCACAATCTGCGAATTATTCCGTCTCGTTTTGATGATGTCATTCCCAAAGAGCTCTCGGTGGAATACATCCTGTCCTATCTTGTTCGGCAAGTTTATGAGGTCATCCTCAGGTACTGCAGGACGCGCAGCGGCGATGGGAAACTCGGAAATCGCCTTTGCGTTTTATTGCAACGGAGCGTCTGCTCAGCCAAATGGCATTTAGGTGAAGCTGAAAAGTCCGCTTTTAAGAAACGATGGATTCTTACACTGCATGAATTCCTGGTTTGGAAGAAAGAATATCGGCATCATCGTTCATCCGCAAACGTCATTAATTAAATGAGGAAACATCATATTCCAATTGTCTTTTACAGCGCACAGTAAATATTGACGAATCCCTGTCCGTTGTTTATCTGTTGTTTATCCTATTGATCATAATGTGTTTGAATGTCGATGAGCTGTGTACAAGTGTGTGACGAGCTGTAAGAACATCTTTGAGTTGGGCTTCAAAGTATTGATGGCCGCTTGCACAGCCTCCTAATAAAACACTTTTACATCTGAAGGGACCGAACACGCATAGGCACTTTTATAATAGGCGGCATTTTGGGGGTGAGCATTTTCCCACGACTAGGAAATATCTTTGCCACTTCAGAAACACCTCTTCCATTTTACGCAGGGTTCAAATCAACATTTTCCAAGTGACAGATGTTTGCCAATACCGTTTCTGCTGCTGTGTAAGATGCAAGTAATGCAGGTGACTAAAATACGATTGTAATAAAACGAGCCGTAAAGCTAATCAAATCTGCAATTTAATCAATTACGTGACGTGCCGATTATTTGGTCAAACGAATCGAAAATTTGGGTTGAAAACCCATCTTCTGCTGGGCAAGGCAGACAATACTGTGTCTAAAACGTTCGTACAAAAAAAATATATATATCCGCAATTATTTGCACAAACATGTTGTCAGTTCACCTATCAGTCAGTTCATTTTGGACTTTTTTAAAATTCTCCTATGGTTGTTTGACCTCTGCTTCCCAGCAACGTCACATGACATAACGGCCGGCAAACTCGCGAAACCGAAAGACAAACTGACGTACTGCATTTTGAAAGAAAGGTAACATGCGAAAGCCAAGGAAAATAAAGATGTAAGAGTGTTGTGGAGTGCTTTAAAAGGGGCAATATGTCCTACGGTAGAAGCTTTCCCCCTCCACCCCGTCCCTTTAAATCTAACTCAGTGCAGATTATTTCTATGCAAATGCTTGCAGGCGCTGAATTAAATCCAAAACACAGTTTGTAAAAATCGATTCCTCCGCAACCTACACAAGTCTGCAGCCAGGCGACATGCCACGGCCATAAATATTCATCTTTTATTTACTGTGCGCTGAATGAAGCAATGGATTTGGCAAAACAGGGATAAGGAGGAAGTGTGCGCACGTGTCTGGGAGAGAAAGACTGAAAGACAGAGATGCGGAGGTCATGAGATTATTGGAGACTCTTCGAGCCTCGTCGAGAGTAATAGATTATTAGAGCACCTATCAATCCATCTCGGGCCGATAACAGACGATGGATCATGTGTTTGTTTGTTTGTTTTTTTAGGGAATCACATTTCAGTCCAACAGAATTGTACCTTCAATAAATCATTAATTCACGCGTTTAAATTTAATCATACTTTGCATTAATATGCACTCTTTATTCATTTATCTAACACTATACCTAACAATATTATAGTAATTATTTCTAATGATAATTCTATATTCGATTACACTTAAAATCCCGAAAAAGTCTGTACTCTGCAGTAAATCCGCGTGTGTGTGGCGGGGAGGCAAAGGCGTGCTCTTTTTCTACGACTGCTTAAGAGACTGAGCATGTTGGACATTAAATGTATTTAAATATTCAGTGTGATTAGACGGATGATTAAATTATTTGAGAGACGAGCTCGCATGTGCGGCAGAAATGTGAACAGTCCACGGCTGTTTAAAAATGCATCAAACATGATCTTAAATTAACGCAACTGTCAAAGCCCGCTCTTTTTTATGGAAAGCAGAAGCACTTGCAAAAATAAGTGTGTGTGTGTGTGTGCGCAAAAAGAGTGCAGCATTACAAGAAAGATATGTATGCATGTTACTCATTACTAATAAAGTAGATATACATATCAATAAAACAGGTTGCCATCATGAAAAGGCCTATAACAATAAAACAAACAGACAAACTATATATATATATATATATATATATATATATATATATATATATAAAATGACAACAATTATTTAGTTGTTAATCCTGTGGCTGGTTTCTGAAAATAGTTTGGTTAAAAAAAGAAAAAAAAAAAAAAATTGAATAAATAATAACAGATTGCGGTTTTGTGCAGGTGCGTGTTAAGCAGCCGAAAAGTGCAGATGTTGCGAATTAAGCAGTCGCTCAAAGGAAAGCACCTGCGTAAGCATCCACACTCTCAAATGTTGCATCATTTGTGTCCACAACAAAGGTTGTTAAAGCACTTCTTTAAATGCTAAAGCGTACACATGCGTGCACAATGACGACGCCACGCTCGAGTTGGCAAGCAGGTCAGGCGCTCAGGTAGAAAGATGAACGGGGGAAGGCGACGGTCTGGGAACTCGACAGAATTGAAGAGCGCAAGGTGTGCGCGGGATAGAGAGGTTCAGCGCAAAATGTGTGTCAAAACATCACGCGACTGCAGGACTGGGGCTCCCAGATACCGGCCTGCGCGCTACGTCAAAAGATCCGTAAACAAGAAAATCGTAATAAACAGGCCGCCTTAAAATTAAATTCAATCAATTTGGACCCGGAGAATGAAGGGAACTGACAATCTGTGCACTTCCGAGAATATAGCGAAAGGTGAATCTTTATTGACTTATTTTCAACGCCAAAGCAGTTTAAATAGTTACATATAATTATTTAAATGCAGTGGATTTTGTTCGGCGTTTCACGTAATTAGTATTTTTAAATGATTAAATTAGTAAAATATCTGTAACGATGCATGCTAAATGACTGAAGTACTAAAAATTGACCTGCTTTGCAAATTAATAATGGCGTATGATACTTCCCTGCCATTAATCTTGCCTTTACGCTCAACAATTGCGATAAATAAACCAACGGAGTGAAACAAAGAATCGACGGAACAATTCAAGAATCTGTTTTCATAATCATGATCCTGCGAAACTGAAAAGACGCAATTCTATGGGAAGAGGAAACACACCGCACGGGCCGGGGCGGGCACAATAGACCGTGTTTGTCATTTGCATTTGTATTGTACGAACATTGAGAGGAAATAGAAATAAAGCACACGGTCCTATAAAAGGATTTGCGAGTGGCGGAGGGGGGCATTCTGGGTAAACTGTGAACATTGTGTACACGTTACAGAAAAGTAATAAGTTATGCAAATCTCTCCTTGCCTTTCTTTGACACAAACATCCCTATTCTAACACCCTCCGCACAATAAATTGATTTCCGCTTGTTTGGTTGAAGGTACAAGAGCTCTGCGGAAGAACAGGAAAGTGCTATATTTTCTAAATTTGATATTAAACGCACAACATACATTGGACGGCTGCTTTCTCTACCCATTTCGGTCGTTGCACGCAGGGGAAAGCACTTTTTTTTCATTCATTTGTCTTTCATTCGGCGTGTTTTTGCGTGTGGTTCGTGGGGTTCAAAGGTGATGACAGCTTTGACAGCTATACCTGTCAGTCTAAAGCGAGGCCAGATAACCTTCTGTCCTAACAGAGCACTTTCAATAGTCTTCTATTTTCTCTCCCTACACACACACACACACACACTCATTCTTCAGTAGATGAAAAAAAAAAAATCCTATCTTCCATTTATTCCTGCATTGCCTCAATCTCAAACACATGAATAGCAATTAAATTGATTCTTTTTACCCTTTTCCCTGTTTTTTTTTTTTTTTTTTTTTTTCTCTCTTCTTCTCCAGGCCGAGTCTTAGCCGGTACCGGTTTGGAGCCCAATCTACCTTTGGTTTGTGTGCGTCCTATCTCAGAGACAAGACCTCAAAGAGCAGCTAAAAGGATCTTTATCAGGTAGTGAATTAACACTTAGTCTTCCATTCGGTAGGTGTATCCAGCCAATATAGGGGAGGTAAAAAAAGACAGGAAAAAAGGCCCCAGGAAGGGGACACCTTGAGAATGAAGAGAGGACCTTGCAGCTTAGCGCAGGAGAACCCTAGTGCTGACCTAGCACTCTTCAGAAAGAGAGAGAGAGCGAGAGAGAGAGATAACAATCACACATTGGCACTGGACTGAACAATTACCTGCTAAGTAAAGGTCATTTGCGTCAGTGTAGTAGCAATACAGGGGAAGAGACACCACTGGTATTTACTGACATGCTGCAAGATATCAGCTAAGAGGAGGGAACTCAAGACAATTAGGTGTATACCAAGACGCACTTACAAAACAATGCAGCGAAACGAGGATTCATAATTCTGTTCATTCGGTAGTCTATTTACTATTTGGTACAACTGACGTTGCAAAAAGAAGTAAATAAATAAATCATACTAATAATACAGAGTCGAATAACTACATCTTCCATAAACTAATAACTGCCGCACCTGTGTTAAAGCAGTGTGATTTGTTTTTCTTTATTTTTTTAAGTGCACTAATTTCTTGGTTAAAAATTGGCTACACTATCAGACAAAAAAAAAAAAAAAAAACAATTATATTATATTTTTACATAACTTCAGTAGGACTTATGCACAACAAACTTTACATTTTTGTTCCCCTTTATTTTTTCATTTTTAAAGTTCATAAATAATTTGCTTGATTATATACAACATTTTAATTCTGTGAGAGAGACGCTAAACACCATCAGGGCTATTAGTTTCATTTGAGGGCCGTATTATCAAATTGAAATTTTAAAGGTGGCAAAGGGTTTGTTTGCAGTCCTGATATCTTTCTGAGGGGCCCTATAAAATTAGAAATAATTAAAATGCATGTTCAGCTTCAAAATGTACTATTATCAACACCAGTATCTATAAAAGATTAACTTTAGTGCTGTCTGTGCGATTAAAATCTATTAAAAAAATCTAAAACTGAAAAGGAATTATCACATGAACCAATCGCAAACCACCATTATGATGCATATCCAATCATATCCCAAAGGAGGTATTTCCTCCTCTCACGTGACTTTCCCCATTCAAATCTCAATTATTCCCTAGCAAACTCAAAACACGCAATGTAGGATTGCATCCTTGGTTTACCACAACGGGACAAATCATTTGCACCAACATACTCCAGGAACACCAAACTGCACATAAATCGTGATACAAACCAAACCATGAGAAATCGTACCCCTTTAAACAATACCCAAAAAATATGAGCTCCAGAGGAACAAACAACTGTAAAAACATATATCTTTTCATCTCTAATTGCTTTGCACTTTAGCCATTCCCAAGTCCCTGAATTACGGAGCAGTCTGTGCACCACCTCGGCCATGCACACACAAATACACGCATACACAGTAACAAACAATTTTTTTCCCCAACAGCATGCCCCATTAATCTTCTTGTAGGTCCCATCCTCAGTGGGGTTAACCCAGGTGAGGGAGGGGCAGCTGGGGCAAGAGTTAAGGCAAGAGCCTGGTTTGATACAGGCTTCCAGGAGCATTAGCCGTTGAGCTAGAGGAGAATGGAGAGGCCTGGTGGGGGCCAGGGAGAGATCAGAGCTTTGGGCTGGACAGAGCCACGCTGACCTGGGGGTCTAAATTAAGAGCCAGGAGAGGAGCGCTTGATTTCACATCCCCTCAATGACACGCCTGACAGGATGATGTAAGAGGGAGTAAACGTGAGAGGCTCACCTTTAAGTCTGCCCTGTAACCAACGGACCACAGCAGAGGAGAAAGAAAGAAAGACAAAAGCTGTGTTTGAGCATGCACACACACACACAGAGTCATACTACTTTTCAAAACAATGGGCTATGCAGTATGAATGCAGTATGCAGATTAACTGCATATATGCGATACACGTTTGACCTTAAAGTTGTCTCAAGTAAATAACCAAAGCTCAGCTACTACGGCCACAATTCAATAAGTCCATTTTCCAAAAGGCAAGCAAGTGAGAATGTTTTGGCAAAGAGAATCTATTAAAATAGGACAGATCAGAGCTAAGAGGAAGTGAATTGGGAGAAGTCCTCAATCCGGGATTTATCGACTGTTCAGGCCTTCAACCAAGTGACTTTATTTGGCCTACTGTCCACAGGTCTGACGTGATCACCACTGGGCAGCTAAGTCTTCGTTGGCCAATATTGATATTTGTCAAAATGGAGTCAAGTGACGTGTGGCTAAGTATGGTAATGCATATATGGAAACTGTCCTCTGCATTTAACCAATCCAAGTGGTTGCAGATATAGTAGTGAACACATACACACAACCGGACCAGTGGGCAGCCAATGCTGTGGCACCCAAGGAGCAGTTGGGGGCTTGGAGCCTTACTTAAGGGTCTCACCTCAGTTGTGGTATTCAGGATGGAGAGAGACTCTCTGCTCTGTAGTATCTGCAGACTGCCAAACAAATAGTTGAAGCACTGCAAATACAGTGGCCAGAAAGCTTGGTAGTTTTTGGAAAGCTTTTGTTCATGTTTAACAAAGAGATGGAATTAGGTTAGGCCTAGACCAGCTTGTACACTCTAATGTGGAAGACTGGAGAGAAGGCCTGTGGAAGACCTTTGCACTTATCCATGAGGGCTATGCTAGTTTTACATGAGGACAAAAGTTTTCCATGCAGAGGAAAGCAAAGCAGAAAAGATGGAGGGGTGTGGGGATAGATCCTTGAGCTGGGATTCGAACTTGGGATGATAGCGCAACAGTGCTAAATGTTGGTGAGCTGCTCACAAGGTTATCGGTGTCGATAACCTTGCACAAGATCTTTACATTTCCTAGAGTCATTGTCAGGCCCCATAGACTACAGCTGCAATGGCTCTAAAATGGCTTCTAAAAGAACAAGGACTTCAAGTTAAATAGATATCCCATTTGCTGCAAGGATGAGCAAATGGATTGACTTTACAAAGCCTGGTTCCCTTCTATTCTAGCCATTGGCAGAATCAATTTCTACTGACTGGCTTGCAAGAGGAACCTGCCATCACCCAAATAACAATGGGCATAATTCAAAACAAGACCCCACCAGAGCTAGTAGTCCTGTCTTTTACTTCTTGATAGTGCTGGACAGACTACTGGGGTAAGAGTCATCTTTATGAAGAATGATATTCAGGTTTCCAGAAGGCAAGATGACTAATAAATCCTCCCCAGGAGGACAAGGGTGATGCACACAGAACGTGTCCCTGGTATCTGCCTAAGAGTCAGATATGTGCTTTCCTTGAGATGGTCAGCCATTACAGATGTTAATGGTAACCCTCACAGACTTGACAAGAAAGGAACAACTTGAAATGGACCAATGGAGAAGTGTTTGTCTAAAGAGGCATTTACACACTGTAAACTGTACCCTGCAGAATGTAGATATGCAGCACTGGAAAGGTTCAACAAACAGCAACAAAGATTGATTCCAAAATTCCCCACTATCTTTCTTACCATCACAGATTCAATAATACCTGGCAGTGAGACTGTCATAAGTAAACCGGGTACAATGACAATTATGCCAAGTGGAAGAAGGCAGGGTTGAGACTGTAAACACATGTTCACTCACCTCCACACTCCCACATCACCCATTAATAACCAGCATCACATCACCTACAAAAAACCCCCAAAGGATCCTCTCATTACACTGCATCTGTTTTACCCCCAATTCTTATCTTCCATAGCTGTATTTTCCAAACTCTGGTTCTGGAGAACCCCAAACAATACTTTTTCTGATGCGTCCCAAACCACACAGACTTGAATCAACTCACCAGCTTTTTAGTAAAGATACCAAAAATGGAAATGGACATGTCGGAGAGAAGGACACATCCCTATTACATATAACTGAAGTTATTCCGTGACCAGGGTTGGGAAACAATGCTCTACAGCAGTGGTTCTCCAACCATAATTCTGGAGGCCCCCCAAGACTGCACATTTGTCCGATACACCCATTTCAGCTCTTGGAGACTCTAGTAATGAGCTGAATCAGGTGTCTTTGTAAGAAGACTTGCTCTACAGCTATCACGCTATAAAATGTCCTTAAAGGTACTACTAAGTTCTTCAGGTTTTATCATTTAACCACATACTGCTCACAGTAATAAGAGATTTTCCAGAGAAACTGGATATACGACTGCTCAGAAAAAGCTAACAACAAAACAATACAAATGGACCCAAAGCCTTGCATGAAATATTTTCAGCGTTTTGTCCTAAGTTGCGATGGTTCAATCCTGTATTCAATGCCTTTTCTGTATGGTGTTCCATTCAACTGTTCGGATGACCTCACTTCCAGAGAAACCACCAGACGAAGAGAGAGAAACAGAGTAAGAGCGAGACAGAGGGGTGAATGAACAAGAAAACGTCCCCCAGGTAGCTTCGTCTTTCACGCCTTGCTTCTCTTTTGCAACTCAGAACAACGAGTGTCTGTGTTTTATTTTGTCCTCCGTTGTTCAAAGCCTTTCTTCAGTTGCCCCCACTCACTCATTCATACTTCAGCCATTTAGTTTCTCTCTACATGTAAAAAGACTTCAATCTCCTTTCTCCTCACTTTCTTTCTTCCATCTTTTTGTATCTTGTTCGTATGAATGGCATTCAGTGCTAGTTATGGAGAGGTCAGGAAAACAAAATCGGTAGGACAGTCCATGAATACAGTCAATTTGGTATCGTTGTATTTATTTTTTAAATATAAGATACACAAACGGTTGTTTACGTAAGCATGACCAAGGTTATTTAAATCCGCTGCTAGAAAAACTAGTGCACAATTAGATTTTTTTTTCTACAGATTGTAGAATTTCATGGCCTATTTCGAACCTTATTCTCACAAAGTGCCTGAGACATGAACTTCTCCACTTGCAGAGAAAGAGAAAATAACAGAGGGGTCAAGTCCATTTAGACCGGTAATTGAAGCAGAACAAAATTGCTTGAGCTCACATCATTTCTTGTCTTTCTCTTCCTATATTTCTCTCTCTCCTGCTCTCTCACTCAAGCGCTGACATTGACTAGCACACTGCAGCCCAGCAGTAAATAATTGATGTTTGCGGGAGGCCGAGTCTATAGGTTACCAGTACTGCAGTGAACCCCACAGAGCAAATGTGCAGTTTGGAAAGAGTGTTACGAAGTGCGGGAAAGAGCGTTCAGAGATGTTGGCGTGTGTGTACTGCATCACCTGATCAAACCCAGCGTCCCACTGTGGTGCAGGCCATCCATAGAGAGAGATTGAGAAGAGTTTCACAGGCGCTTTTTCTCTTTTCCCTCAACTGCTATATCTGATTTTCCGAATCCAACCGTTTCCCTTCCGGTCTTACTATAAATCTATAAACATGTATTTGGACAATTTCGGACTAAACTGCTTAAGCCTTATAATAAAATAAAAATAAATCTTTTAAAATCATTTAGTCAGTGTTGATACAAACCTGTATTTACGTATTTCTTCTGTTGAGCAGAGAAGAAGATATTTTGAAGAATGTTGGTAAAAAAAAAAAAAAACAGTAGCAGGGCACCAAAATGTAAAAAATGACTATGGAAGTAAATGACTGAGAAGTTTTTTTGCTACCAACATTCTTCAAAATACATTATTTTATGTTTAACAGAAAAAAGTGAAATAAAAATAATAATTTAAAAAAAAAAAAATGTATATACTGTATATATGAATTTACACAAAGTATACGTTTTTTAAAATATTTACATGCACATACATTTACACGATCGTATTATGTAAACAAAAACTTTTATTTTGGACGCGATTAATTGTTTGACAGCCCTATATAAAAACAAACAAATAAAGGCCGTTTATAATTCTATATATTTCCTGAATAAAATATGAATCGCAAACACGCGTTTCATCTTACATCCGATTATACCAAATTTTTTTTTTTTTTTTTTTTTTTTGCATATACTTACAGTATGAATCGGTTTACATTCAAGGAAAGTCATTTCTTATAGCACCTATTCACACAAAACCCCAAGCTCTCAAAACTGACGAGCGCGAGAGACTCTTTCTAACAAGCCCTTTTTTTTTTTTTTTTTAAAATAAACTCCAGCGATTCTTTATATCCCCCGTGCGGCATATAAGAAAGATACTTTTAACACGTAAATGCGCACACGCACGCTAAAGTGCACTTCCTCCCCAGTGCATATGATGTTTGAAGAATCAAATCCTGCTCATTATAGCATGTGTATGTGTCTAAGACCAGGGATATCCTCTCTCCCTAAACGCGCCTCACCCCGCCAATCGCATTGACTGCAGCGCTCATGTCTTATGCATGAGAGTATGTCTGCGGACAACTGCGGAACCGCACACACTTTCATATTCTAATGCGATGAGAGGAGGAGGAGGAGGAGGAGGAGGGGGACGCATTTTGTAAAGCCCTGGTATTACGGGGCAGCGGGCTCAACGCGACCCCGAATGTAAACGCGCCGGTCCGCCGTCCAGCGGCGCATTAAAAAAACAACATACATACAAAACAGCGAGAGGAAAAAGAGGGAGAGAAACACGGCCGGCTTTGCGTGGGATAAAGCGTGCTGAGGACAGCAATAAACTAAAGCTGCGGAGAATTCGGGAGAGAGAGAGAGAGATGAAATCATTTCAGGGATTGATTTCCGGAATCAAACGTCCGTTCTGCGCAGATCTTCCTCACAGATCAGTGAATCTCAACACCCGAAATCTAAATCTATTACACCGGACACGATCGTTCAGTCTTCAACTTAAAAAAAATATCGATGTTCGCGCTGGACATACTTTGTTCGAGTTCACGAAAATATTCTTTAAATAGGTTTTGACTCGTCGAGGGAAATATTTTCAGTCTATTTAAAATAAGACATTGGATGATTTGTAATATAGAGATACGTTTTACAGACCGCATTCATGACACTTTTATAGCGCTTTGGCTTTTTTTTTTTTTTTTTTAGCGTGAAAGGTCCAGTCCCCATTCAGTGCAACTGCATGGAAAAGAGCAACCGGTACGGACTTCAAAATCTCTCCTTTCAAGCTTCACGGAAAAAGAAAAAAATAAATATATGTTTTGTAATAACGTGAGGCATAAAATTAAAGAACCCACTGCAAAAAACAAAAACAAACAAAAAAAATTTTGTGCTGATAAACAATTAATTGCATCCAAAATCCATAGTTTTTTTTTTTTTTTTTTTTTTTACACATAATATACGTCTGTACTCTGTATATTTACTGTGCATATAAATTATTATATTTAGAAAATATTTTCCTGTATATACACATATATATACACATATATATATATATATATATATATATATATATATATATATATATATATATATATATATATATATATAAATAAATTATTATAAATTATAATCATTTATTTATTATCTAAAAATATATTTAATATATAAACATAAAATTTTTCTTAAATATATACATGCATGTATTTATATATACATAAATATACACACATTTTATATAAACAAAACCTTTTAATTAGGTTGCAGTTAATCGCCACAAGTGTCTTTTTTATATTTACATTTTACTTTTTTTCCCATTTTATTTTTCCAAGTACCCTTTAGAGTAAAAAAGTAAAAATCAAAAACTAAACTAAAGATTTTTATAAAAATCAAATGTCAACGTCAACACCGAACAAAACACAAAACAAAACAAAAACCAAACGAAAGCGGTCTACACCCGGTGCTCTTTATTTAAACAAAACCTAAACCTCCAGGGCCGGCGGCGAAACGCTGTTTTTTTTTTAAAAACCCTGCTACCTGCGTAAAAAAGACCAAACAATGTTTCAAAGCAAGAGAAATGTGTTTTAATCCCGCGCTTTCATCATTTCATTAAAGCATCAGGCAATTGAAAAATTACACACTTGACTATGGTTTACTTCAGCAGCTGGAGGAGGAAAAAATGAATGAAGACGACAAAGAAGATTATAGACGAATAACAATGCCTCCTTTGGCACGCCGCTGGAGGAGGAAGAAAAAAAAGGTAATATTTTGTATGCATTTTATACGGAAACGAAAAAATTGAATTTTCCTTTTAATACTAGGATTATACAAACATGGAAGAAAGCTTAAATAAATATTCTAAATGGAAATGGATTTTTGCATTCGACATACAGTATATATTATCTCTCTATTTTATTTATTAATACAAAAAAAAAAAAAAAAAGGGGGTTCCAGTCGCAAAATGTCTTTTCGCAATAAAGGAATAAATGCAATGATTTACATTACATTAACATGTCTATCTAAACCAAAACAACATGGTCCAAATCACTTCTTTCGTTGAGGTGAAGGCATCTAGCATCAAACAAAATATTCATAAATGCACTTTCCATTGTTGTCCGACGCCAAAAAAATAAATACACCTTTGGGTAAGTAAAAAAAAAAAAAAAAAAATATTTACATAACTGTAAAATAAAAATATACTGTTCATTAAAATAAAATAAAACATTTTAAATGAAATGAAAAGAAATCAGAATAAAATAAATTTAACTAAAAATATATTAAATTAAAATAAATTAATATTTGTACAATTATCTGCGAGTACTACTAACACTCGGTTAAACTTCTAAAATGAGTAACTATTTTTCACCCGCATTACAAACGATGGTTATTGTATTATCATATCGCACAAGTGGTTTATTGTCAGTTGTGACAGTCTCCGGAGATTTATACCCGAGTGAGAAAATCCCTGCATCAAAAAACCATTTACTTTTCTTGAAAACACTGCTTTCCTGCAGCAGGTATCAAAACAAAAGGCGGAGAGCGGGGAAAAACAGACAGGAGGAGATCACGGAGTCGTTTATTTCTGATGTTCTACGCTTAACGGCACCTTATACACAGATATATTAATAAGGTATTATGCACAATAACAGTTTTATGGATCTTAAATGGCCATCATTTACAAACATAGTGCTCAACTATCGCATGGAAGGGGAATTTTATAACCCTTTAATGCAAGTCTCTCTCTCTTTTAGCTCGTTCGTCTGAGCGGAGCTGAAACGCACCGGAGATGTTTTATTGATGGAGATGCAGGACAGATTAAAACGGACATTACCCATACCAGCGAGAAACGTCTTTAACAATCAATCAAACGCAGCAGAACTCAAGTCATTTCTGCATTGTTCAAGATGAAAGTTTGCTTTGAGTTTGTCGAAGCAAGCAAGTATTGCGGTGCGTGACGAACAACTTTATATCTCAAAATATCTAGTGTCGTATTCAACAAAATTTTTCCATGCCGCGTTTTAGTTTGCATGCTTCTACAATACATGCAGCCTAATTTGAGTTTTATTTTATAGTTCAATATTAATTTTGACATAAAAGTAAAAGCCCTCGGATCTCAAATGCGGTTAACTGAAACAAACAACAACAAAAAACTACCTACAGAGTAATTCTACTGTAATATCCGGTAGTATATATTCGTGTTTTTGTTCTGTAAACCGTACAACAAATAACAATTTTACAACAAGCACAGAATATAATAGCTAAATGTAAATATAATCGTTAAAGTTCAATGAAATAAAAACAGAAATGATAGATATATTAAAAACAGAACGGGCCCAGTACCGAACCTTGAGGAACCCCGCTGGTTAAAATAAAAATAACTAATTAAACTGATATCCAAAGTATTCGCAAAATAACTTGAGAAGAACAGACTGAAATAAGAATAATATTATATGTATTGATATTCATGTTATAGTTTAATATAACAGTAGCATGAATATATTTTACACTAAAAAGCTATATTTTATTTTCGCACCTGTTGCAGCGCTAACCCTAACGTGAAGTTCTGAGAAACCGCAACTACGATTAAACAATTACTTACAATTCATATCGTAATTAAACTAATATTTACTTAAACGAGCAGTATGCGGTTTAAAAGAGTCGAAACGAATCGAACCTACACCACAGTGTCGAGCGGCTGCTTACGTAAGCCTCGAAACGGCAAACATACATCAAACACGCCGGACGCGTTTCCTATTTGTCCGGTTTAAATCAAACAAACAATATTGCATCTGCGCGTTTAGTGTAATCCATTTGGCCTGTGACAAATAACTGAATCATTTCTCAGGAGCTTTAATACGTCTGAAGGTAAAACGAGCCAGACTGTTGTCAGACTGGAGAAATATCCATTTTCCTAAAACAATGGCGCTCTATTGGCGTTCGTCCCGCGGTAATTACTTCATTAGCTAATTTCTCTCAGCTGAGACGACGCGTTTGATGGAGTAGAGCAGGGGAAAGCGAACGGAGGAGGAAGGCGAAGGAATCAACAGATAAACGGACGCTATCTCCACTAGTGTTGGATCAATTAGCACAATGAAAACAGCATGGATTTTGCATTACTGCTCCAGCACTCTTTCTTGGTTTACTTAATGTTTGGCGGCCTGATATTCTCAGCACTGCCTGATGGGATAGCGGAGGATCGATGGGAAAGGAAGAGGCCTCGCCCAGATCTCAGAGAAGACTCAATCAACTCGTGCCAATAAATGCACATTACACACACACACACACACACACACACACACACACACACACACACAGAAAGCTCTTCGAAAAACAGCCACTCGAGGACTAAAAAGGGACGTCCAGCTGAGATCTTTTAACGTTATTTATTTGCCGTTTCTCCGTCTGTCCCGTTACGTCGCTAGTCGGGTTTAAACCATTAATACTGGTCTGGTCTCCAAAGAAAGTTTCCTTCATCGGGTTGTGACGAAGCGGAAAAGAACAGTCTGAGAGAAACGCGTCGATTAGCGTAGCATCGGACGCATCGATTTCAGTTGAAACTAGATCAAACGAAACAAAACGGACCAAAAAATTAAAAAATAAAATAACAATAATAAAAATAAAATAAATTAAAAACGAAACAAAAATAAACAAAAAAAAAAATACACAAATGCCATACAAAACACAAAAAAGCAATACAAAGTTAAATTAATTTAAAATAAAACAAGAGAACACAAATAAAAACCTTACAGATGACCAATTAATTAAATAAACTATTAACAAAAAGGTTATTCTTGAAAAAACAAAAAAAAAAAAAGAAAGGAAAAAAAAAAAACAAATATATATATAAAAAAAAAACAAACAAATACAAATGAATGGTTGTTTATGTATTTGGTAAGCAACTGTTTAGCAAATATATCCTTGTATATATTATCTATTTATAATATATAAAAAATAAATTAAAGATGTAGTTGATTTTGTGAGCGGATTTGTGATATTTTAAGTACCGCATTTACAGACGGCTACAGTGCAGAAAGGCTCGCAGACCAACCATAAACAAACGTGTAAAAAAAAACAAAAAAAACCCAGAACAACCCCGTGAAGTGTATGGAATCACATCCTCCTCTGAGCCGGTGCTTTTAAAGTCATGTTACATTTCAAAAGAGTGCAGGTCATCGCTGGCATGGCCTCCTCCCCCTCAGCAGATGTGTGTAAGAGAATGCTTTTACATTACAATGAGCTTGACATGTTATAGAGAGCGGATCCATTATCGTGTGTACCTGTGTGGGGAGTGTATGTCAATGGTGGTCTCCCCCTGGCTCACCGATCGGGATGATAATGCATGTTTATGATGGTCTCTCGTCTCGTACCCACACACCGCTATAGTGCTTTATGGAATAAAAGCAGCCATGAAAGCGCTACTTGTATTAGCGGTGCACTTTTACTGTAAATAAAGAGATATTATGCGTGTATGTACGTCTTACAGGCACTCTCCCTCCTCTACGCTCAACCCATGCCAGCATGTAAACTTTTTTTTTTTTTTAAGACTCCTTGCAAATGCACTTGTCTTGCTTACTCGCAAAACAATCTATCACGGCGGTAATTAGCACAATGGAGAGCCGTTGATTCACTGCTAACAACATTTATTACGTAATTAAATTTATTTCCTTGGCAGACGGCACTTTACGAAGAAACAATTACTTCAGCGCGTAACTAACTAAGAATACAAATTGAGTGCTGCGACCGAACCACAAAGCGCTAATAAGAAAGTAGGCTAGCGATGGAATAGTAGTTTTGTCAATAGAATTAAGGATACATTCGGTTAGATAAATCGTTTAGCCTCAGAGATGCTAGGTGTGTTGAGACGAGGAGTGGCCCAGCACCGAGCCCTGAGGTACCTCGTTGACGGAATAAGATTCAAAGAGGGAGGTTCCCAAAAAGCGAGGTTCCCAAGTGAGACTCAAAGTTAAAGACCCAACCAAAATTGGCGTTTCGTGTCTTTCACCTTTTTAGCATGATCTGAAGTCGTCGATACGCCAATACAGTCCTAAACTTACCCAGTAAACGCATTTATAATTCGCCGTTTCTTTCTAGCAAACAAATGATAAAATATCAATACTAATATTAAATACTAAAATGCTTTCCAGGTCACTAATACCATCTGCCGAAGACTAACAATAGCCATTTCGCGTAAACGCAAATGGATATTTCAAGACGCAGATTAACCGTATGATGCCGCGCACCACCTTGTTTCAAATTTTATTTTCCAAACCGTTTCATAGGGTTTTAACCATTTCGTGAGATTAAATAAGGTTAAGCTACTTCCCGCTCCTTTTTGGACGTTACAATTGTTTAGTATAGTGTTGTTTTTATTTTACCTGCTAAGTCTAAAAATTAAAATTAAATAAAATTAAATTAAATTAAAAACTATCAGAAAATTTTTAAATATAGCAAACATCAAAGTTGGGGGAAAAGACACGAAAATTAATTTCCATGAAAAATTTAATTAATGCCCCAGTTTCTCCGGGTTGTCCTTCCTTAAGCTTGGTTCTGTGCTCAGGGATCTTGACCTGAGGTAATTGCCTTTTAGCTTTGAGAAAGGCAGTCAAGCTACACTGGGCTACGGGCTCCCATCTGGGAAAACTTCTTTCCTAAACAACATCTACACAAATACCCTCAACCACGGAGTCACGTAAAGAGATGGTAAAACACAGAGTTAATTGTTTAAGGTTTACGCGTTATATGGTCCAGCTGGCAGGCATCAAATGAAGTCTGTTTGAGCGTATGTGTGTGTGCATAATCTCAACCAAACACTCGGTGTGCTACTGTTCAGCGACCGGCATTAGACAGCCTAATTGCCCCTCCTGTGTCTCTGGGAGGCTGGGAGACCCTCGTAGTCAGTGTTGGGTCTTGCAGGGCCTAATTGACCCTCTTGGTACCATGAAGGAGTGTTAAATGAAGAGAGGGGGTGAATAAGAGAGAGATGATTAATAGAGTGGGGTTAGGAGACGACCGCAAGCCTGGAGGAGATGTGATCCAACGGCGATAGGGGCTAACAGAACCCCTCTTCACCCGTCCCCGGCAGGAAACGGCCAGCTGAGAGGCCGAACCGGTCGAGATGGGTTAAAGGTGAAAGGGGAAGAGTGAAAGGTGGGAGTTTAAGGGTCCGGGTCTCCGTGGTGTCTTGAGGAGCAAGCACAGGTGGCGGGCCGCTGGAGACGAAGCGTTATGATTTTAAAGTGACGCAATCAATCATTACGAAGAAGGGTTCTCCTCGTGGAAAACGAGAGCATCGTGTTAATTAACGCATCGTAAGGATCAGACCACAACAAAGCAAGAAAATCTCGACGATGACTTCCCGAGATCTAACTAATGCTTGGCTCGTTTGGTGTGTCGCTTTGTTCTCTTCTATTTCGTTTCGCTTTGCCCGATGTTTCGTTTGGCTTCACTCCGTTTCTCTTTATAAAATGTCCTTTCAAACGCAGGAAAAAAGTAACAATTTGAACTATTTAAAAACGTGATTACGATCCTAATAGATACGTTCAAATAAATTCGAAACGGGCAAACGTCAGGCAATTTAAGAGCCTAGTTGATATGTTGGTCTATCATTACACACACACACACACACACACACACACACTAAATCACATTAAGCAGTGAATTTATCACACCGCTCTTAAAAGTTCTGGAAACGTGGTTTTCATCTGTCTGCATCGGAGGTGAGGAGTGTTGATGAAACACTTCCTGGGCACATCTCCCGAGTCTCCGGCCCCCTTCGTAGGGGGGAGGGCCTCATTTTTCATGCAAACTGTAATTTAGTAAGACTGAATATTGATTGAGCGCTCCATGTCTCCCAAACAATGCCACTTCAATCAGGGCTCTTGGAGGCTGCCCAGCCTGCTGCCAATAGCCGCACAGACTGATTTAAGAGATGGATAAAAAGCGGATACGTCGAAGGGCCGCACCATGACTAATGGGGCCCCTCTGTACAGCCCCGGACTATGCATCATGATTTAACCAAAAGCTCTGATGAACAGATTAGGAAGGGGAGGAAACGGGCGGCCACCAGGAATTTCAATACCGCCGAGGGGACGGGATAAAACACAAGGCGTACGTGGGGTTTTAAAAGAGATGTATTTTAACCCAAAAGTTTAACAAGCGTATTTATTTTGACTTTAAGAGATCCTGAAAACGGATGGCTGACTAGAACTTTCGCTAAAATGTTTCTCGCGATGCTATTCACTTAACTGCGCGACTTTACGTTTCATTTCGCGGTCGTTTTTTAAATTCAAAAGGGACACCTTACACCCGCGACAGCACTCTCGATTGGCGGCGAGCGTCTGTCGCCAAACATCGGCGTTTAATGAATTAAAACGTTTCCTCATTAGCTTTCACGCACATCACGGGGAGAGAGAGAGGGAGAGATTCTCGCCCCAAGGACACAAACGCACGCATTTGAATTCCACTGCATTCTCGCGGTAGTCTCCAAACCAGACATGTCCAATAACAACGCTTAAACGATGACGTTCGGATCGAGGCTTAATCTGTATAAAACTACACGTGTCATAAACACAGCTGAGATTTATGCATGTCCCCGGTATAATCATATCATAATCACAAACCGACCCTTGACTGATCTCACTGTGATTGCATAGTCATTTATTCTGATGTAATTTCCCCTCCGTCTCTGTCTTTGGTGCTGTAAACAAAGCAGTTTGCGCAAACGGGGTCCAGGGATTCGCTCAAGGTTAGAATGGAGACTACTGAGACGACTGTCAGGGAAAAGAAAACTTAAAAAAAAAAAACAAGCCCTTCAAAGACGGCCAGATCTTAGCTCTGCAGATGTTCAGGTCCGTTTTCATAGAACCGCCTTGTATTTATTCGGTGCTCTGATCATTTCATTTGCTTATTGGCATAAATAATAGTGCGCTATATTTTACTCAACGTCGTATAATCTTTAGTCTTGTGTCCTCTTATGTTCTTTCATTCTGTTTTATGTTTTGTTTGCCTGTGTTTATTCTTCTGTTCAATCTTTGTTTTGCTATGCGTCTCATCTGTGTGTTTTTCTCCCCTGCCTGGCATTATTTTTATTTATTTTTTCTTTAGTTTCGTTAGTTTGCTTTCGGTCGGTCATTTGTTTCTGCCTACCGTCTTTTTATTTTGTTTGTCATATGTTTGTTTTGTTTTCCTCATTCCCTCTCGTTCGTTTTCGGACTTTTCCGTCTTCGCCACAGCTTTGTTGTGCCTTTTTAGCTTTTTTTAGCTCAGCCGCTCATTTTTGTTTGCCCTTTAAGGTCTTCGTTTCGTTTCGAAAATATTTTTGTTTCGTATTTACCCGTTTTCATTTTTGTCTGTTTTTATTAGTTTTCGCAAAAAAAATAAATACAGTTCTGCTTTGTTCTCGTTTTAATTCCTATATATATACAAAAATAAAAACAGTTGGGTAATTTGAACATTCTTTCAGCTTCGGAGGCGCTGCTAAAAGCAAAACAAACATTTACACGGAAATAAAACAAAACGTGAAAGGCGTTCGGAAACTTGCTCTGGCTCCGTCTTCGGCTAAAAAGCCCAAGCGCAGAGCGTTTTAGGGAACGGGGTTGCTTGTGTGACCATTAAAATGAAAAAGTAGCTCTTAAGGCGAAGCTGTTGAAAAACCATTAGGAAATCGAGACAAATGCGGGCGAGGGGGCTCCGAGACCCAAACGCGAGAGCGGCGGTAAATCAGATACAGTAATCTGCAGCCTGCGACGATATGCAACTTGGCGCCCTATCGGAATTAACTTTTAGTCGTCTTTTTACGAATTCAGACTTGCGAAATAAAACGTTTCGAAACGCAATCAGATAAAAAAAAAAAAAAAAAAAAAAAAAAAGGAAGGAATTGCTTCATCGGGATTGGGGATTCCCTCTAGCCAACCTTCTCCTCGTTTCGGGCTTCATGTTAAGCAACGGTTCCCAGGTAACCTTGCGAACGTGGTCGATGCTTATTTAAAATCGCATCGATTAACAGTTGTAATTATTGATTGTGTCACGCAGCTAAGACAAAGCTGATGCGTCTAACGGTGCCGGACACCGGCTAACACGCGCTAATCAATCATAGGACGCTGATATTTCACGGGGCAACCGGGTCGCCCCGCTGACCACTCCTCGCCCTAATATTCAATTATTGTACGCACGACGGCTCCGACCTGTTCCGCGATTGATTTCTTTTCAAACGGCGGGCATCCTTCACTCCTGACGTGCGGAGTTGTTCCCATGTTCGGAAACATCCCCGTTAAATTACAATGCCATCTGCTTTCCGCCCGGCGCGCTCGTTCTCCTCCTCCTCCTCCGAGTCGTCCTCCCGATGCTGTCATAATGAATATGCACTATCTCGGCCTGCCATCAAGCGCCTCTCCCTCCGATTTAATCTCCCCTTAATCTCTCCCCATTGTAATTTCAAATTGTTTTGTGTTTTACGTTAAATTGAGGCGCGCCAACCATCCGCACCGAGGCCGCCCTGGCTGCTAGAGCGGGAAGGATGTTTTCATTTCCATTCATTGCTCCCTAAAAAAGCGCTTTTATTAACAAGTTTACATAAATAAGAGCAACAGAAGGAGAATATTGCTCTGGAGGAGAGGGGAGGGAAACGAGAGAGAGAGATGCGCGTGGGCTTCTAGAAACGTAACGGTGTAATACAGTCGTGCCGTTTGCGTAATGAGTTTAATAGATTAAATTAATGAGGTGTGACATTCTGTTTGAGGTCACAGCACTCTACTGTATTTCCTGCTTTGATATTTTTATTCGTTCGCCTTTATCTACTTATCTTCCTTTCATCGGGTCTAACGCGTTTCTCTTTTCTATTGTGTCGTTTCGTTTCGTTGCATTTCGCGTCCTTTCACTCATTTAACCGCCTCTCCTTTTATAACTTTATTCATTGAACTTCTGTTTCGTTTCATTGTCAACTTCTTCGTCCTTGTTTGTTTTACTTCTTCTCGGTCATTTGTTTATTTCGCCTGCTTGTTGTTGTTCGTCTGTTATATTTACTTTCGTTTCATGCTTATTTTCTCTTCCAGTCTCCTTCACGCAACTTAACTCATGTTTGTTTTTTGTTTGCTTTGCTTGTTTGTTGGACTCTTTTTTTTCTGTTTTTGTTCACATTTGTTTTATTCAGTTTCTTTAAACTTCAGTCAGTTGTGTTTGTTTGTTTTTTTTTGCTTGCCGGTTCATTTGTTTTTGTTCTCTCACTTTTGTTTGTTTTTTTCTCTGTTCACTGTCATTTTTTTTTCTTTCACTCTTCCGATTCATTCTATCAGTTGTTCTTTCACTTTTTCCTTTTTTAACACATTATGTCGTACAACTTCTGCTTTGTTTCATTGTCATTTATTTCTTCTTTTTTAGTCTTTTTCATTACATCTCAGTCAACTATTTGCTCTTTTGCCCGCTTGTTTTCATTTGTTTGTTCTTTCACTCTTTTGTTTGTCTTTTTGTTTACTTTCATTTATCGCTTTCGAGCTCATGCTTTATCTTAAATTTCATTTACTTCATTTTTTTAGCGAAATGTCACTCGTTTGTTTGTTTGTTCTTCTGCTCTCGCTTCGTTTCATTTGTTCAATTTACGTTATTTCACTTTTTAACCTATTTCCTCAATTCCATTTTCGTTTGCCATCAGTATTTCTTAAATTCATATTTCAACTATTTGTTTGTCCTCGCTTTGTTTTCTTTTCTTTATTTTGTTTCAACTTTTGTTTGTTCTTTTTGCCTCGTTTCGTTTCGCTTATCCCTCTTTTCTTTTGTTTGCTTTCTCCGATCTCCATTGCATCATCTTCTGTCTTTTCCTTGTAATTTCCTGCTCTTTTGGCAGTAAAAGGCCTCATCAGTCTTTATGAAAGGCAGCAGGAGTCAATCTAAACTATCGATACCTGAGCAGAGGATTACGTTTTCTGCTTAGCTGCCATACTGCACACAGCGGTGTGCTACTAAAGTAGGATTATCTGTAAAAGCAAAAAGAAAACAAAGACATTAAAAGAGACGTCTGGGGAAAATGAGACCATGTGCAACTGACCAAACATCACAGACACGCACAGACTTTGTGTAACTGAACATCGCACGCTACCCAGCACGCGAATGACTCCAGTGTTAAATGAACACTTTCTCGAGCAAAAAAAGCGGCCAAAATGAAGTTCTCGTTCTCACGCATTAAACGCAATACAATCAAATATGGATATCATGCTGCCAGTTCTTACGTTTCTATCGTTCGGTCATCAGTACCCGTCTCAGCTGACAAAAAAAGCCGTCTTTCGTATCGGTTTCAGCTGAGGACAAATTTCAAGACGAACTTGAAATCAATTTGCCATCAAATTTTCATGCGTGCCCCGCTCCTTCTGTGGCATTTTAATTATCAAGACCCTGGACCATGGGTGCAGAGGATATTGACACTTAGCACCGTACAATAAACTTTATTGGCAAAGCCTGTCTGATCGCGGCACTGAACTAGAATAACAAGGAATATAGGTAGACGTCACGAGAGTGCTTGTGTGTGTGTGTGTGTGTGTGTAGCATGCACCTTTCAAAAAAAAAAAAAAATATATATATATCCAATGACCTTTTTCCTATACAAAAGAAGCACGAATCCCACTTGCGAGTCAAAAAAAAAAAAATAGACATTAACCACTTCCACTCATTTACCGTCTCTGGAAAAAAAAGTGACTTTTTGTGTGTTGTATTCATGGAATCAGAGGATGAGGAGGATGCGGTGGTGAAAACAGACAGGGAAGACAAATAGATTTCCCATCACTGCTGATCTATGGGCCGTAATGTGTCCGTTTCTGCACACACTATTATGACTACTGGCTGCCGTTATCAGAACAGATGTGCCGGCATTACTGTATCGGCACGCGCTTCATCCGATATGCATCCGATGAGTGCAAACACGGAGGAGAAGATCGCTCAATGAAGGCTGAAATGTGTCAGAAGGTTGACTAACGGGGGTTAAAACTACTGTTTTCGAACAGGTTTCCCCAAAAAAGGGAAAAACTCAAATCGATAAATAAACACCGGCTGAATTTTACAAACACCTAATTAAACCGAATTGTGCACCAAAGCGAGCAAAAGTAAAAAAAAAAGGGGAAAAGGAGAAAAAAATATAAACAAAACCAGTCTTTATTTTTTATTTAAGCAGTTATGGCGGAGTTTAGTACGGTATCAGAGTAACACCGGTGTAGTAGCTACGGCCTGAAGTAGCTGAAGTACCGCGCTCTCTTTAAGATTTAAAATCCCAGGCAAGAAGAAATTACTTCTGAACGGCGAGCACGGGCCACTCAGGATCCCGTTATCACCGACGGCAAAATTACTCTCTTGAATTGACCGGTCTGCCTTCGGAGGAGCCCTTCACGAGCGGCTCGCTTCCATTCACAAGCGCTAGAAAAGCGTCTCCTTCCCGCAGTGCCCTTCAAGGGCACACGAACGCCGTCTGGAATTCACCCTTTGTCTCCGCTTTTAACAGCGACCCGCTATTTTAGCCGTTCCCCTTCTCAATTCGGTATTTCGACACGGCGAGATTCCGATTTTAATTCATCCTGCGCATTTCAACGGCTTTTAAAAGTCACAGGCGTCTCACTGCGGGATCTTTCGCTCCGAACGAGTGAAGGAGTCTCGCTCGTTCTCTAAAGAGAGCTTCACGTTTATACCCAGCACAAACTATGACCGAACAGTGGATTTAATGAGGGAGCGTTTAAGCTACAGCAAGCACCCCAAACTAAAATCAATTGGAGGGAAAAACTAAAAAAAAAAAACATAAAAGTCCATAATGTGGGATTTTAACCACCGATTAGCTTTTTATATATTTATTTGTTATTTTATCTATTGATAGGTAATAATAGTTTACTCAAAAATAAGCACTAAACCATTTTTTGGGTGAATATTTCTTTCTTTTTAAGCCAGAGTCGTGCGTTGACAGGGCTTCAGTTAACCCATCATGCCCCCTACTGTTCAAAGCCGGCACTAAGTTCATGCATGTATTCTTATTTGAGAGTCTTGAAGCAATTACCAAAGGTATATAAATAGAAATAACACCCAAATTATCAATAAAAAGAGTTGAAACGCCTACTGCGCTCTAAATAAAAATGCATTTACAAAAAAAATAAACAATTTAAATGTGCAAATGCTATATATTTTGGCATCAAAAGCCAAGAAGTGTAAAAAAAAAAAAAAAAAAAAAAAAAAAAAAAAAAAAATTAAAGTGGTTTTATAATAAAGGCCGAGTGTTTTGATGCTTTGACTCTCTCTCTCTCTCTCTCTGGAGATTCTGGCATCCTTCCTGGCACGACTGCTCAGACGCGCGGGGATCTGGCACGACCCGGCCCCTGAATCACG
The DNA here is from genome assembly GCF_018831695.1 of Puntigrus tetrazona. NCBI lineage: Eukaryota > Metazoa > Chordata > Actinopteri > Cypriniformes > Cyprinidae > Puntigrus > Puntigrus tetrazona. The sequence continues at coordinate 13,492,639 of NC_056723.1, forward strand.
GCCGGCCCGTGCCATCTGACACACGGGTGCCGTGAGGGGGGGGGTGCATCTGCTTGAACCCCAGGGGACGGAGGGGCCCGGCCCCGGCTGGAAGTGACCCCTCGAGCGCCTTCACCTTGAGAAAGCCCTGACCTCCGGGAGAAGAGAGGGGGCATCAGTCACCGCTCGCTCGCCTTAAACGGAGGGAGGGAAATGGTGCTGAAAAAAAAAAAAAAAAAAAAAAACATGAAATGTGCGCCGAGCGCATCAAAGAACATCTACTGCTCATCTCTTCCCTTTAATTAAACAACTTTCCTAAAATCTCAAAAAGTCAAACTCCGATGGCTTTGATCTCCGCAGCCAGAGAGAAGATTTGCTTTTAAAAGTTCTGCTAATAGTTTAAACGGTTTGTGGGGGAATTCAAGTCATTTCGAATTCAATTGATTCCAATCGCACTACCGGTAAAAAAAAAAGTTCGAAAAAAAAAAAAAAAAAAAAAAAAAAAAAAAATTTTTTTTTTATGTTTTTGAAAGTATCTTCTGCTCTTTACGGATGTAGTTATTCAATTCTAAATACGGTAAAAATTGTAATGTTGTGAAAATTGAAAGTGAACAGTTTACTACTTTAATGTATGTAAAAACTTTTTTTGGATTCCAGTGACGCAAAGCTGAATTTACAGTGTTACAGAAAACATGACTCACTAAAATGTGTTTATTATCTTCCTTAAAAGAGGGAGGGAAGACAGAAAGACAGAACGAAAGAAAGAAAGAAAAGGGAGTAAAGGATTGCTGAAAGTGCTTTCTCTCTCTCTCTCTGTCTCTCTCTCTCTCTCTCTCTCTCTGTCTCTGTCTCTCTCTCTCTCTCTCTCTCTCTCTCTCTCTGTCTCTCTCTCTCTCTCTCTCTCTCTCTCTCTCTCTCTCTCTCTCTCCTCTCTCTCTCTCTCTCTCTCTCTCTCTCTCTCTCTCTCTCTCTCTCTCTCTCTCTCTCTCTCTCTCTCTCTCTCTCTGTCTCTGTCTCTGTCTCTCTCTCTCTCCCTCCGTTTCTCACTCTCTCTGGAGAGGTCACTCACGTGAAACTTCAAAAGAACATTTTGTTTGTTCGATACCAGAAACGTCGATGACATTCCCTGATCATTCATTTCCCATTCAATCCCAGAGTACTGTATGGACATGGAGCGGGCCCGTTCAAGTCCAATAAAAGCTTTTCTTTACCACTTTATCTGATACATCCTCAAAGATCCACAACACAAAATATTAATGACCTCTGCCCCCGAAAGAGCCATACAAGAGACGGGGAGAGCTCAAGACAAAAGCTGAGTTTGACCAGCCACTGAGCAGCTGAAGCAAACTGAAACCTGAGAAAACTGCCGGTGCGGATATAAAAAGTAAAATAAAATAAAAACAAAAATTATTGTTAGTTTGTTTGTTCTATTGTTTTGTTGCGTTTCTGGCATGCATGCCATATGTAAACAAATCAAGACAAAAATGTTTTCTTTTTGTTTAGTTAGCTTGTTTTCGTTTTCTATTAATTTCTTATGTTGTTGACTAGATTTGTTTTGTTGTTTTGTCTTCTAACGGTTTCTGTTTTTGTTTATTTACTCTATTGTGTGTGTGTTTGCTTTGTTTCTTTTTTCCTGTTTTGTGTGTGTTTTGATCTCTCTATATGTGTGTATATATATATATATATATGTGTGTATATATAAATATATATATTTATATATATATATATATATATATATATATATATATATATATATATATATATATATATATATATATATAAAGTATATATATATATATATATATATATATATATATATATATATATATATATATATATATATATATATATATATACACACATATATACACACACACACACACGTATAACTAGTCTAGAGTATTTTAATTAGCCAATTACAATGGTAGCTGAAATTCGAGCAACTAGTTCCCCACACTCCTAGTAAGAAACCGTAAATAACTACAGAACGCAACATTTAGGCCTACAGAAAAACAACGCAAGTCTTCGCAACTGTGTGTTTAACCCGTGTCTAACAGTAAGAGAACAGCACATGAATAGGTATGAATGCAGCTAATCACGTTTAAGTGTAAAGCACAATCAATGCATGAATACATTAAGCAGGTGCAGAAGAGCAGGTTGGGTGGCCGCTGTAAGATGCATTGCACAGATGATTGGTCACAACGAGCCACGGAAACACGATCAATAGCAGATATAGTGTGTAAACCCAAGAGGAATGGCAAACACCAATGAGGCGGAGTGAATTTGTTCCACTTTCTCTGTATTGGCTGTGCCCTACACACAATATGCCGCGATATGGAGATCCGTTCTTTAATATTATTTTTCTGGAGACAGGGGTCATTTCATGAAAAACGTTTTACGAGGATCAAAACACGATCGCCCACTTTTACATCTGAACACCTGCTGTAGATCATGAAGGACAGTTTAAGCTGTTTACAGAGGTCACTTGCATATAGAATTGTGTTTTAGACAATTACAATTGTTTTACCGAATAATAACATGATAATATATAAAACAATTAGCGCAATTGGATTAATTGCATTCAAATTAATTGCATTTTTTGCCAGTTCGTCGACAAATAGTCCTATGTGAATCCCTAAATGATATGCATACATGCATATATATGGATTATTTTATTTTCCGGACTATCACTGATAAGCATGCTCTTTACATTTAACACATCGGAAGGTTTAAGCTAGATTCTGTTCAGCAAAACGCACTAAAAATTTCCAGCTCTCTTTACGGTTGTTTATACGGGTCTTATTTGAGCACTCTGGAGGTCAAAGGTCAGCTCAATGATTCATGCACGAATGAGTGTGTCGACCAAACAGCATTAGATCACTTACAGTGACCTTTGCCCCCTCGCCATTACAATGAGAATTATGTAAAGTGATAATGCGCATTAAAAGCATTCTGCTCTACAACGTGATATGGCTCTTTAAAGCGAGTAGGATAGCTGGAAAACAGAGCTGTTACCTCTGATGTTTAGACCCTTTAATATTTATTCAACCTAGCTTAAAGCTTTTAAAAACAGAGTGTCAGTAAAAGCAGAGTTGATTTTTGATACCGATTGTTTGAAGAGAGTCTGTACGGTATGTTTGTGTTTTGTCTGCTTTACAATCCACAGTGTTCTGAACTATTTTAACAAAAGAGGTTCAGTGGCCAGGGTGTATATAAATGTGTGTGTGTGTGTGTTATTGTTGTGCACTAAAAATAAGAGTGAAAGGAAATTTAGATAAAAGCTCATATGCAAACAAAAAACTTACAACTACATAAAATAAATATCGTGGTTGAACAAG
>NC_056723.1:13500955-13515955 GCF_018831695.1 Puntigrus tetrazona
TGCCAATAACCACTTTTCAGATCCAGTGCTAAAGACAGTGGCACCATGTAGTGACTCTAAAATATCCTGAATCTGAGGCATAGGATAAGCATCAAGGTAAGTCTTGGAGTTCAATCCTCGGTAATCAATACACAATCTCGATGCCCCATCCTTCTTTTGTACCACTACCACGGAGAAGCCTCAAGGAGATGTAGATGGTTGAATAATCCTTTATTTAACAAATCCTGTATTTGAGTTTCAATGAATTGCTGCTTTTGATGGAGACCTTATATACACGCCGTCTTACGGTACTTCATCTGTGGTAATGATACGATGAACAAAGTTGGTATGACCAATTTCTTGAGTACAAACAGCTGGCCAGCTTAACATCAGACTCTCCAGCTCTTCTTTTGTCTGTTGATCTGTATCCGCCGCTGAAGAAAGATGCCATTATCTTGACGCCTTTCATCCTTGAAGGTAGATGGGGAAATAGCAAGGTAGAAATGCATAGTAGGGTGGACGTCATGTTGAGGAAAGGAAAAAGTTTTTAATTTTCCACCTCCTTCTGCCATAGGTAGGCTATACTGTGCTTTATGAAAATCAATACCATTCCAGTCTTCAACAGAAAATCCATACCCAATATGACTGGCACTGTTAAATCCACATCTCTCATTATAAAAATGTCAGGTCTACAGAAAGTTCTTGAACTTCACATCTCCATCTCACCTTACCAATTGCAGTCTGCCTTTGACCATTAGCCAGTAAAAGGATTGTCCTTCACTGGGCTGGAATCCTCTTCACAATTGCTCCCAAAGGACTCCTGGACCAACGAGAAAGTGCTACCGGTATCCACCAGCTTATACCTGTCCTGCAATACTATAGGGAGGGTGATATTTTTATAGCCATGTTGTTCTGAACTTTGGAAGGATTGCACTATTCGATTACTGGCGCAAGGATGTTTACGCTGAGGGTCTGGCCCATGGGAGTCTTTTTCCTCTGTTCTTCAACATTAGCCTGAGTCCAATATCTTTTGGATTCATCAAAATCTCTCTCTATCTGTGTTCCAACCCGGACTAGCTCTCCAACGTCTTTGATGGTTCCACGTAACAGACTTGCTAGTCGTGGATTGCAATTTCTCAAGATCGCCTGAACCACATCTCTTTCAGACATTTCTTTTCTCCACCTCAAACATAATGCTCGGTAGTGGAAAGCAAAATCCCTGATACTTTCTTTAGCACCCTGTTTCCTCTCCACCATTTTCCTTGCTGCCACATCCTTATAATCCTCACTTAAAAATGAGTGAAAAAAACTCCTTTTAAATTGTCTCCAGTTCTGCACATTTCTTCAGCTCCGCCATCCACCAATCCTTGGCAGTATCCTTAAGGACAGCTGAAAGTGAAGCAAGTATCTCCCCATCACTAAGAGGGCGAACAGCAAAATATTCTTCACAATGCTCGATAAAAGCAACAGGATCATCATCTTGTGTATTACTGAAGGTGGGGAAATCCAATTTTACTGGTGGGTTATACTGTATAGTGGACTGATTGTTCTGAGCTGGATGGTGACTGGACTGTACACTATATGTCAAGTTTTCTGGCTTAACGGTTGTGGAATTTTGGCTTGGATAAATCCGGTGTTGACGTTTTGGCATCAATACCTGAAATTTGTGATCCAACTGATGATCCCTTCTTTTCAAACAATCCACGACAGATTGGCCTAGCTCCTGAATTTTCAATTCTAGTTGTCTCTTCACTTTCTCACACTCTCGCTGTATTCTATATGACATTCTTTCTTCTATTTCAAACTCATCAAAGGAGACACTGGTATTCACCCTTTGGCTAACATTTGCTAGTTGATTTTCGATAGCAACTGATCTGTCAGCCGCTTATCATCGATGGGCTTGAAGTGGTAGGGTCATGGTTGGACTCCTGATAGATCTCTAGTTGTGGGGAGGAGGTGGGAAAGGTGGAAATTGGGCCTCCTCCAGTATACCAGAACATTATCTCTAATGCCTTCACTCTCTCCATCTGAATCAATGTATAACTCACTAAAAGTGTTGATTAAATCTTTTAAGGGTTCTCTTGGTGTGGTAAACGGTTCAGATGCAAAATCTGCATCGGGCACAGCCTCATCCTCACTCTGGCCATCCCTACTGTTTGACATAATGGTAATTTAAGGTAACAAATATATAGGCTTTTCAGGTCCCTGTTCGGCGCCAATATGTAACCGCTTTCTCTATATTAAAGAAACTGCCTGTTACAATTATATTATTTTTATTAAGGACCCATCAGCCATTTTGTGAAACGCACCTTAAATAAGTACAAACTTCCATAGGTGAACCATAGCTACAAAAGAAACCATAACATCATAAGAATACCCAAGATCGTGGTAATTTTTTAACATGCCATAATCAAACACTACACAAATGATTAAGTTTGCATATAGACCAACAGCATTCAAGGTCTTTTCATAAATGTCTCTGATACTTATCAAATCAGAAGCTGTAGTTGAATGATGACGATGATGATAACCTTGATGAGGCTTGATAATGTCCAAAAGTTCACAGCTTAGTAACCATCAGGTTTGAGTCCAACCTCCAGACGATAAAAGTTCATCAATTGTGTCCATCAAGTTCAGATACCGCTGTGAAACCTCCCTTCATATGTCCTCAATGGCCCCTAGCAGCACAAAAAGGCCAAATCCCAAAAGTCCTTGGTGATAGGGCTTCAAATGTTAAGGCTTCCCAAACAGAACTCTTTACCACAAAAAAAAAAAATACATGGGGAGCAGACCATGCTTCTTCCAAACAAATCTCTCTCTACTGCCCACAATTAGAGATTTTATTCCCCTAGAGCCCCTAGAGGACCGTAGTATAACTACAACAACTCCAAATATATAGTGGCAGAACTATGGGCTGTTACAACATATATAATATATATATATACACATATATAATATATATATATATATATATATATATATATATATATATATATATATATATATATATATATATATATATATATATATATATATATATATATATATATATATATATATATATATATATATATATATATATATATATATATATATATATATATATATATATATATATATATATATATATATACATATACACATTTATTTTTATTTTTTTTTAGTATTTATTAATTGATTTTTTCCGTCTTTTGTTTTGGTGTTTTGCTATTTTGGTTGCATTTTGCATTATGACTTTGTAGTGTTTGTTTGTTTTGTCCTTTTATCACTTCTTTACCTCTTTTTCATTTGTTTGTGTTTTGTTTTTTTTCTGCTTTTTGTTTTGTTTAGTTTTGTGTTTGTGTGTGTGTGCTGATCTGTTCTTTTGTTGTTTGCGTTTTGTAACTATTTACAACATGTTTTTGTCTATTTATTTTTTGCTTGTCTGTTTGTTTTGCTTTCTTTTAAGTTTAGTGCGCACCTTTTTAGTTACTTTGTTCTTTGTTGTATTTTGTAATGTTGTTCCTCGGTTTATTCATTTGAATATTTCTTTATTTGTTGTTTGTTTTGCTTTTCAGTTAAGTTTTGTGTGTTTGTGTGTGTGTGTATGTGTGTGTGTGTGTGTGTGTGTGTGTGTGTGTGTGTGTGTGTGTGAGAGACATCGTTCACCCAGAAACAAAACAAGCCTTATAAGGCTGTGTTCAAAAACCTAACTTTAAAAAGGAATTATAACAACAGCGCTGCTCGACTCGGTTTCGTTGCTAATAAAAGCGTTTTTATTCATTTTCACAATTCAATCCGAATTGGATTTCATTTGAGAAGCGAAAAGAGCGTTGCCGGCCCTGATCTGACCGACGGCTGATCGATGTCAACGTCAGAGAAACAGGAACATCAATCTTCTGTAATATCATCAGCCTTATTTCGTCAAATAATTTCTAATTAACAATTACGCTCCCTTGTTACGAGGTGAACACAATCATGGATATTTAATAACCAGTGCTGAATGAAGTGCAGGGGTCGGCGAAGGTCGCAGGTTCTCATTACAACTAAGCCCTGCCTGGAAAGAGTTGGGGTGATCATTACAAACCGAATTAAGCGCTTACTTATTCACACAAACGACACACAAAGCCAATTAGAAAAATATTAATAGCAGCTTTGATAAAGCCATCTATTAGATAGTCTATGTGAAACGTACACAACTGGATTTGCGACGAAACGGCTCAAGATTTCATTTCAGGTCCAAGCGTGTCTCTTTGGGACGGTTGGAGAAACATAATGTAATAATGTTTGCCAAATCAATAATAATTCTGCGTTCTTCCCTCTTAATCTTTTCACCTCTCTACTTTTTTCCTCTCTCAATATCATTCCGTCTCCCCTTTCTCTTGGTTTTATTTTCCGTTCTCCATTCACTACCCTCTTTCTTCGTTTTAACTCTCGTTCGCTCTCTCCCATTCCCTCCCTCTCTAATCCGATCATGCAGGGAATAAGTGTATGCACCATGAACACATTTAATTTTCCCAGTTGGTTTTCAGCAGGCCTAGAGGTGTGCTTTAATAAGGATCAATGGCACTTTATCTAGGACAGGACCCACTTCACAGCATGCAAATTAAACACCAACACTTACAGAAGAAAGGGGAAAAAAAGGAAAAGAAATGGATTTAATTAAAAAAATGTAGAACCACAGGCTCTGGGAATTCAATTAAAGGATTTATGCAAAGGTTGGCTAGCTTTTGGTGTTGCAGTTACTGTTTGTATAATGAGCTTTTCATATTAAAAATCAATAGGTAATCTAGGGTGGAAGATCAACTGCTTACGTACATTTTTGAAATCAATTTGAAAAATAGTCCATCAGCCGCGTGTCACAAAAAAAAACAGGCCTCTGTCGGGGTAGATATGTATCTGGAAGCTTGATTTTAGTTGGGAATTCTGGGAAAAGGGGTGTTTTGAGAGGTGGGGGCTGCAAAGATGGCAGGTTTGTGCCATGTTTTATCAAAAAAAACAAACCGTTGCAGAGGCCAACTCCAAAACATCGAATTTCATGCCGCTTGTGCAAATGTAATCTCTTATGGAGCATAATTCATGCCGTGACAGAATTTACCAAACTTCCTCTAAAATGGTTGACCCTTTATGTAAAAATGTAGATTCGTCATTACATAATAAATCCATCGTGACGTGAACACTGCATTAATACTACTTCCCCTACTTCTCATATAATGTCCCGCGATCTCTTCGTCACACTTTGAATGAAAGTGGCACTTTGCAACCACTAGATGCAGCCCACAGTGAACCATCCCTTGCCAAAGCAAATAAGAGGCCCCTGAAGAATTAATCGAAGCGACAGAATCCTCTCAAACTTCATCAGTGCGCGTCACTGGAAGTCGAGCTCTCATTCCGCTAGCATTCATGTGCTAGCTCTGATGGTCTTCAGATGAACACGGAATTAGCTCGGCGCGCTCAGATGGATGGGCCTCCGTGTGACTTTGACTGGGGGTCAAACCGGAATGACATGACAGCTCCCGGGCTCGCCCGAACCCTGCCTGTCGCCTGCCTCTGATTGGTCCTTTATCGATTCCGACACCTTCCTGGCCACATCGGCTGATCAAGCAATAAACTATTTGCTCGGTTTCCTACTTCACAACGAGCTGCAAGCGTATGTACGTGTGCGTGGATGCCTCTAGACCCACACTTTGTTTTAATGAAATGGTGTGTCTTGGTAGACTATAATCCTGGTAATAGGATTGAGCTGAGACACACATGTCAATACAAGCAAATGGGATTGTGTGCTTTTAGGTCTCAGATTGTCTTTCAGGCTCATAATAGGTAATGCAGGGGGAGGTGAGAGAGGAGGAGAGAGAATGAAGTAACATCAAGCCAACATATCGCTCAATTAGATTAAAGATTAAAGTCTATTTAAGGTCTGATGTTCGGTTCTAACCAGAGTGTGTGCTGTTTACATGCACAGTTCACACAGTTGCCTGCTCTGAACCTATACTGCCCCAACGCTGGATCCAATTTACCCACAGAAGGGCTGCAAAAGAGCATTCCTATGTGGTGTAATGTGTGATAGGCCATTCGTTGGACCCGTGGATCTGGATCTGCTTGAAAACTGGGGTATGGGGTACCCCAGAAAAGTATAAAGCAATATGGCAGAACCTGATAATGGATAGAGTCTCAATGCTGCATGTCTTTAGAAACAAGGGGTTTACATTTGGTAAATTGCTGGAAATGTACCAGATTTGTCCCCACCCCTTTGCGACACTCTAGGAGACACTAAATGTGGGGTTCTGGAGCCCTCTTGGACAGGTCTAGAAACTCTGATCTAGAACAATGTTTCCAAAGCCTGTTCCTGGACGTATCCCAAAACCACGTATTTCAGGTTATTTTCCAAAAACGTTCGGAAATGTAAAATATCAATCTGACATAGCTGCATTTAAAATTGATCTGGAAATTAAGTGCTGGGCATCCGGCCAGAGGAGAATTGTCCCCCATACGAGCCTGGTTTCTCCTAAGGTTTTTTTTTTTTTCTCCATTCTGTGACCGATGGGGTTTTGGTTACTTGTCGCTGTCACCCCTGGCTTGCTTAGTTAGGGACACTTAATTTCTAGCGATTATTGTCAATTTGATTACCAAGATTTTTTTTTTATTAAATGCAGAGACTAAGCGTTTAATCTCGTCTTTATATCATTGCAAAGGGATAGAACATTTCTAGTAATTTTCCAGAAGCTTTCTAGAATTTTTGGAAACTTTCCAGGATGTTTTGGAGGAAACCTTCTGAAAATTTGGGACATTTCGGTAAGCTACTATAAATTTAGATTTGCAACCTCCAAAGAGGTGTGTGGTTCTGGGGGGCCTCCAGGAAAGAAAGAACTCTAATCTAGAACCGCGTTTTCAAACCCCGTTTCTAGAGGTACGCCAACTCTTGCTAATAAAACACTGGATTGGATCAACTCAATCGCTCGTTAGTAGAGAATCTAAGACCTGAAATGTGTGATGATACAGTTACAGAAAGAAACTTGAAAAGTTTCTGGAAATTACCAGATTTATTTGTCCCACTTGCAACCCTAAAGAAGACATATTAATGTGTTAATGTGAAGCAAAAGTAACAACGCATAACTGTATTGTAAATAGAATAATTCTTTTTTAGGGAGGACCGCAATATTGTAACGCATCACTTTAAAAGGACTTTCCCAAACACTGCCCCAATTCCTCATATTCAGACACTCCAAGATCTGAAATGGGTAGGAACAGCATTGGGAAACACTGATCAAAAAAACCCCAAAAAACAGATACATCCACATTACGAAAGTGGCTACAGTGGCCATTAGATTTGAAATACTGGTGGATGGTTCCAGGCCGATCGCTCCGGTAGAAGACAGTACAGCAGCCTGTAGCAGAAAACATTCCAGCAGGCTGAGTGAACCGGTTCTCTTCTCAAACTGCAGGCCCTAATCACCAATTATGAGCCCATTAGGGCTGCTGGCAGCTCATTGTGTCCCGCCGCAGCGGAAGGGGCTCTGGGTGTAGACCTCTGGCCCACTTCGCTCCGCTCCACTGAGCGCCTGTCAGCCCCGGTTGCACCGCTGCAGTGATAGGACCCATGTACAAGCAGATAACAACACCTGACCTTACAACCGGTTACCGGGGGACACTCGCCACGGCGACAGGGCTCATCGCAGCGCGACAGCGGAGGGATAAATCTGAGCTGCTCGGGGTGACGAGACTTCATTAAGGAAGAGCGAGAGAGAATGGGTAATGCCTCTGTAGTGTACTAATAGAAGCAGAGCCCTCGTTAGCCGAGCGTGAGGAAAGATCCATCAACAGCATCTCCTCCTTTCTCTCTCCTTACAAGGGGACCGAGAGCGAGAGAGATTTAGACTCCCATAAGGAAGCACTGGCAGCAGTCTCGCAGCAGGCCGGCTAAATTACCTCACAGGCGAGAGGCGAGACACTTGCCAATGCACAGAGGAACTTGTTAAAGTCCCCCTTTTAGAGCAAACCGTCGGCTAATGTACGACTATTGGGCCATGGTCAAAAGTTCAGCCCCTGCATATGTAAAAAGGTAGCGGTGCGCCCGAGGCAGAATCCTGGGGAAAATAATTGCGCTAAACTGCTGAAAACGCGGCGGACTGGATCCCAATGAAGCGATTGTGAAGAGGGGCGGGCACGAAGGGGGGGAAGGCGGGGTGCTGATTGGGCGGCTGTGATTTTCCCAGCAGCTTCATGTCCCAAAGCATCAAGCGGCTATTAGATGCCACAATACCCAGCCGTCTAAGAAATGTCAAACCAAACATGCTAAAACAGCTGTTTGACTACACAAATGAAAAGGTTACAGAGGCTTCGGGGACGTACAGTACTTCACATAAAACCACATAGAAAGCATCAAAAATGACCTTTTTTTTGACATTGAGCAGAAATATCTAACGCGCATAAAGCATTACAAACCTAACAAAAACTACTTTCTTGGAAAAGTAACAGCAGTTGTTTATGAAAACGAATGTTTAGGGAATTTTGGGATTTCTGAGCGTCTATAGGTTGTTTCTAAACTTTCTAAACTATGTCGGCAAGTCATTTTATTAAACTGAATGCTACTCCTGTGCAATATATTATAGCTGAAAATGACTTTCGCATCAATATTATTCCAACAGCAGACACGGTTGGGAAAGTTACTTTGGAAATGCAATAGGTTAGAGATTACAGGTAACCCTATTTAAGTCCTTTAACTATTTCAATTGTTTTAATAAATGAACTGATTATGGCTTTTTGAATACTTTTCTAAATTTGTAGTGACTTTTATCATTAATTTGCGTAGTTATGACCGAAAACACTGTTATCTAAAAGAAACTAAAAATAATGCATATGCATGGAAGAAAACGGTTATCAAATAAGCATGTGTCCTATTCTGTGTCCTAGACATTCTGAAACATTGGCGTCTCAGATTTTAAAGTAGTATTTATATCTACATGAAATATTTAGATGTAATCTTTAACATTTTAAGTAATCTAATTGCGCATTGTTTCTCAGTAACTGTAAAAGATTACAGTTTATTTAGCAATTTTACATAGCTAGTTACTCCCCAAAGCTGATGGCAGATTGGACAAATTTGTTTGAGTTGGTTGTAAATTGTATCCTAAATCGTACATTAAAACCGTCGCATGAGACCACTTGATTATTACCAGTCCAGTCTTATCGAAGCTAAACTCATCTGGAGATCAGCATGGGTTTAATGTACAACTGCGGGCCACGAAGAGAGCTAAAGAGATGCATGGCAGAACATCTGATGCAGAGATTATAGATGAAAACCGTCGCGAGAGTTCAAGTCCGATATCAGTCCTGCCTCTTTCCCAATGAATTTTTATCAACTCAGCGAAACTGAAAATTATCTACACATTACGAGATGAGACGATCATATTGGGTTTTATGAATTGCACTGCGACACCCTCTGCATTTGAAAACGGCATCTGCCATCTTATTGCTATTTTGTTTTAATCTCGATAAATCAATTAATTTATTAGTATTGCGCTTAGGTTTGATGCGTCTATGTATTAAACTGCTGGTAAACGGAAGCGTCCCTCTCAGATGCAATAAAACAGCAAAATAAGAGGTTTTATTCTAGATTTGCGCAGTTATAAATCACCTAGAGCTTCTTGGAGAAGACAAAGGCGTTTTACTGAGCTTGGGTGTAATATCGTTCCAGGCTCTTCCTGTCAACATTATGCAGAGCTTTGCAACCTTGAACAATTTCCCAGCATCCCATACGAGACTGCAAGCAATTAAAACGATACCATCTTCATAGCCTCATAACCAATAAATAAAATAACAGCACTGTTTCGTGTTAAGTTCGCTAATATTTGAGGGGTTTCAGAAAAGGGCTAGAGAGGGACATTAACACCTGGGTAGGAACTGGGGGGGTTTTCACAAGTGTCACATTCACTGTTTTCAAATTATGGAGAAAATAATTACTACTACTAAAACCACTACCACTACCACTACTAATAATAAAAAAATTAATAATAAGCCTAGGATAAGAAAATTAACTGAAATGTGAAAATGTAACCACAATGTAATTGACCTATTAGAGATCTATTCAAATAATGTAATATCTATTAAAAAAAAAAATCTTTATTTATTTTTAAAATATACATATATACAAAATAATTACTATAACAGATAAAGAAATTAATGTATACAGATAAAAAAAAACTAATTATATAAAAAAGTGTGTATATATTGTTATTATTAATTATTATTATTATTATTATTATTATTATTATTATTATTATTATTATTATTATTATTATTATTATTATTATTATTATTATATACTACTAGTAGTAGTAGTAGTAGTAGTAGTAGTAGTAATAATAATAATAATAATAATAATAATAATAATAATAATAATAATAATTATTATTATTATTATTATTATTATTATTATTATTATTATTATTAGCATTATTGTTATTGTTAATATTAGTATTACTACTAGTAGTAGTATATATAATAATAATACTTCTATTATTATTATTATTATTATTATTATTATTATTATTATTATTATTATTGTTGTTGTTATTATTATTATTATTATTATCATCATCTTAAACAGTGAATTTAATTCATATATTTTATTTATTCATTCACTTATTTTATTTACTTTATTTTATTTTTTAAATACTTGTACTAAAATGTAACCATATTCTAAAATGTCTTTACATGCTCAAAAATGTTAAACAAGGTCTCATCAGCAAGGGGGAAAAAAAGCAAAGAGGGAAAAGGACAAATCGCAGTTCAGAAACAGCAGCAGACTTTCCACGCGGTGAGAAGCCCCGATCCCCAGCGACGTCCATCAAACATGACTGACAGCCGGAGAAACGAGCGCTTCTGAGTTACGACTGTGCCGCGCGCGTAAACTTCTGACATATTCATACCCATCTCTTTAATACATAATCAGCTCGGCTGAAATACTCAACTCTACATCAAAACCTGCCTTCAGAGTTTTCAACCAAAATTAAAACAAAGAACACATCAAATGCATTGTGTGGCCTAAAGCATATCAGAAGCGGAAGGAAATGCTTCAGGTGCGAGACAGGCAGATACTTTATGATTTATGAGGATGTTGAATTTTATAGTTTGTCTCTGTAAGTGTATGTGACTCGCCTCTTCGGGCTAAAACGGGAGAGTGTTGCCTACAGGAAGAGCTGCCCGTCTGATTTATGCGGCGCTGGGGTATACGAGCGGCGCTACGGCAGCGTGACGCACACACACACACACACACACGCTCACGCTAACTACAGGCGATTCCTGCCTAAAACATGCTAGTGAAACTTTCCTGGACTACAAAAATTCAAGCAGCAACCGCTGTACCTGACAAAAAGCCACTTGAAATCAGGAAAACAAGGCCATTGCAAAAGGCAGCGTGGACTACACTTCCAGAAATTGTACGATAGCATCACGCGTGGAAAGGAAATACCAGAACATTGTGACAAGCTCAGTGGAAAGAAATTCGGTCGAGAGAATTAGAAGCAATGCATTACATTTAGAAATACATTCAATAATTAGAGATGCGCAATATATATCGATACAATATCGGTTATCGGCCAGCGTTAGATTAATTTATTTAAAAGCACAAATAACTCAAATATTTAGTTTATATTTAGACCAAATAGTATATAACAAAAAAAAAAAAACCATTTGCTGGCTATTGACCATAGAATTAAAAATATCGGTATTTTTAGAGGCAAGTATTTAATATTGTCACAATATATTGAATGTAATAATAAATGGCAAAAACCGCACTGTGTAAACAACAAACCAGTCTTTCGCGTTAGCTTAGCATTAGCATAGCAACATCCAACATCAAAACAGCTGATTATCAAGTGAACCGTGAGCTTCACATGAGGTTCAAAATCGGTTACGGTTTCAGTTTCAGTTAAACTCAAAGTTCACCAACACAAGCGAACGAAGGAAGTCTCTTGCGCTTACCATAGACTTGGTGAAGGGCCGTGCGAAGGTGAAGAGCAGGGTCATGAGCCACCAGCTGCGGTGGATGGAGGTGTACATCATGTTCCCAGGATGCAGTGCGTTGCATGTGACGCCGTGGGGAGACATGCGGCGGTGCAGCTCGCTGGAGAAGAGGATGTTGCAGAGTTTGGCTCGGTTGTAGGCCAGCATGGACCAGTACTCCTTCTGCGGAGGTGACAGAAGGTTCAGCTCCACCTTTCCGCACGAGTCCACTAGATCCGTGAACCTTCAGAAAGAGCAACTCGTGTTAAAACCAGAACTTGAGAAACGTCTCTGTTGTTTGTTTTGTGTTTTCATTTGTGTCTTGTGTATGGCTTGATATTTACGTCTGGCCTTTTGCTTTGGTTTTTATAAGTATTTACAGTTTTCTGTGGGGTTTTTTTTTGGGGGTTTGGGTTGTTTCCTACATTTTTTTGGTTTGTATTTATATCTTGTGTTTATTTTTTTTCGTCTTTTATTTTATTATTTATTTGTTCTTGTTGCTGTTGTTTTGTTTTATGTTTTGTTGGTTTACGTATTTTGTCTTGTGTTATTTGTTCTGTGTGTTGATTTTAATGTTTTTGTTGATTTTGTTGATTTTAAAGTTATTTGGGCTAGCTTTTACAATTTAGTTTATTTTATTTTATTCTGTGTCCGTTTTGTTTTTAATTTTGTTCTTGATGTGTGTTTATATTTTTATTTTGTCTTTTTTTTTTTAAATCATATTTTGTTTTTCTCTGTGTTGATTTTAATGTTTTTTATTGCGATCATATCTTGATTTTTGTTTTATTTTGTGTTGGTTTTTATGTTTTGTTTTCTGTTGGTGTTTTGTTTTGCTCTTTGTTTTAATGTTATATTTTGATATGTGTTTTGCTTTATTTTGTCTGGTTTTCATATAGCTTTCCGTCTGGGTTTGTTTTTGGTTTCCAATGCTCTTTCCAATTTTGTTTGTAACAAAACAGTAAAATACAGTAAATATTGAATTGTGAACAAATTGACAAAACTGATTTCTCATGGACTACAGTCTAACTAAAGGCAAGAATAACCTCCAGAATGTGAGCCGATGGAGAAATGAACTAAATGAGCTTTGGCAGGCCAGGTCTGACTTAATGCAAATCAAAGCTACGACATGATGTTCTTTAATTGGCTCTGACTAAGCTGTTAAACGCCAGATGTTTGACAAGGCCCCTGAACACAAGACGTTGTGTTTTCTCAATGTGTCCTTGTGTGCGTGTAAACAGTCCCAAGAAACCGCAGTGAAACGAACGCTCCCTCCCCTAGTGCGGATCGGAGCCAGCAATCGCATTCAACATTTACCTCTTAATTACGCGCTTTACATAACAACCAATCAAAACGTCAGGTTCGCTGTCTGACAAGCTCAGTGCGGCCCGTGTTGCTGTTTGACACATTACATCTCTGCTTGGGTAAACAACAACATCTGCAAGCAACGCAACGGCACAAATACTAAAGTTGTGAACTGTGGGAGTGATAAACTCATTTAAGGAACGGTTCGTCAAAAAAAATGATATCGCTATCATCACAATTCACCGGCCATGCTTCCAAACCCTGTTTAAAATCAACACCCTTTTCCCCAAAAAGGTCTATCAAGCTCCATAAATAAATAAATTAATAAATTATCAGAATTTTAGATTAAAAAGGTCCATTATTCACACATTACAACTAGAAACCAGTAACATCTGTCATCAACTGTCTTAAAGCTTGCCAGGTTTGAATTTTTAGACAATAGACAATTTTTGTTGACATCTAAAAATATATATATATATAATAATTATATAAAATATAAAATTTATTTATTTGATTGTTTGGACCACGCACTGTATTTGGATGAAACAGGTGAAAATTCAATTATTATTTACTATAGAGGGAAAATAATTACGTAATTTGTGGATTTTCATGTGGCTATTATACCTTGGTGCATTCAATAAGAAGGAAACACGATGGTAATTTTGGTAATTGCATTAATTACAACATAAAAAAAGAAGAAAAATATGTTTTATGGTATTTTTTTCCATGTATGTCAAAGATAAAAAACAAAACAAAAATAATAAAAAAAAGTTTTCAGTGTAATTTAACAGCAATCTTGTTTTTGTTTTTCTGAGCAAAAAAATATCAGACATTTTTCCCTTTGAATGTCATAATTATCAATCTCAGTCACAGTTTATCAATATTATCAAAAACGTACGGCATGTGTCAATTTATGACTATTATACTAAAAGTAATTCAAATGATTAGACTAATATCTTGCACCACAAATTATAATTTTAAAAAAATCAAAAACTTTCCGTGTATGTATTTATTTCGTCTGTAGTGCAGTGCGACACTGATCACAGTTTGAAACTCCTTTTTATGTTCCAGCGAGGAATAAAAAAAAAAAAAAAAACGGCATGAAATTGCATACACATTGACAGAATGTTTTTTTTATTAGTATTTTTGGCTGAACTGCCCAGTTGAGCCGTTATATATATCCATCCCCACCATTCCCCTGCACATGTTGACTCTGTCATCAGCTCACGGGACATGTCCATAATCATACAGGTCTCTACAACCTTGTAATCAGCAGAGGCATTCTGGGGTGGAAATAGTCTATTTTCAGAGCGGAGGTATCAAAAGGTCAGGTCAGGCTGGTATTTAATGACTGCAGTATCCTGCTTTAAAAAAAGAGCCTAGAGACTGAAAGTATAAAGGCGTGAATCTGGTGTGAGTTTTCAGAGACGACCAAGTTTCCCGTCCAGGCTGGATCAGTGTCCTCTTGTGTCCTGTGAGTCGAGACAAAATGCCAGGAGTCCAAGGCACATCAGCTGTATGTTCACAGACGAATGAAGCATATCAAGAAAAGAACACTGTCCTTACTGTGAAACATGGAGGAGGCTCTGTTATCATTCTGGGGCTGCTTTGCAGTGTGTCTTGAATCTGTGCAGGGTACAATGAAATCTCAAGACTATCAAGGAATTCTAGAGAGAAATGTACCCAGTGTCAGAAAGCTCTCAGTTCATGGGTCTTGCAACAGGACAATGACCCAAA
>NC_056723.1:13520955-13535955 GCF_018831695.1 Puntigrus tetrazona
GGTTGAAAAACAATGTCTGACTTTCATTGGTTAACATTTATAGAATTTTTATTTATTATTACTTTTGTCAGATAACAGTTATTTCTGTGACCATTGTGACTTTCTTTCATTGACCAAAGGGTACCAACAATTTTGTCCACGTCTGTATATACACATACATACATATATACATATATATATATATATATATATATATATATATATATATATATATATATATATATATATATATATATATATATATATATATATATATACATATACATATATATATACATATACATATATACATATATATACATATACATATATATATATACATATACATATATATATATACATATACATATACATATATACATATACATATATATATATATATATATATATATATATATACATATACATATATATATACATATACATATACATATATACATATACATATACATATACATATATATATACACATATACATATATATATACACATATACATATATATATACACATATACATATACATATATACATATACATATATATATATATATACATATATATATATACATATACATATATATATATACATATACATATATATATACATATATATATATATATATATATACATATATATATATACATATACATATATATATATATATACATATATATATATATATATACATATATATATATATATATATATATATATATATATATACATATACATATATATATATATACATATACATATATATATACACATATACATGTATATATACACATATACATATATATATACATATACATATATATATACACATATACATATATATATACACATATACATATATATATATATATATATATATATATATATATATATATATATATATATATATATATATATATATACATATATATACATATAATAATTTAATTTATTTTTTTTTTTATTGTGTTTAACATCTTTCTATGGCAAGACTGTTGAAATAGTATAACAGTCTAGTGTAAATCATCTAAATTAAAGCTGTGTGTACTTGTGGGCCGATCCAATAACAGGTTAAACCGCAAATGGAGCAAATGCAAAGAAAATCACTCAAATGCCTGATCAGATCAGGCAAACATCATCTCTCAATAAAGCACACCCGGGTGCTCCGCTCAGACGCCCAAAGGGCAGCAAGATGCCGCGGGACCCAGGAGAGCAGTTCAGCTCCCGCTGGAGAACACGACTCTCTGGAAACATCTGCAGAGGAAACAGATCTGCTCTCCACCGCTGACTGACAACCTCACAGTCATGGGCTCAGAGCCTGGCGCGCGCGCACACACACACACACAGATCTCTCTGGGACTTAATGAAGCGTGGAGTCAAAAAGAGGGAGTGATTGTACCTGCGAGAGAACACCATTAAACTTTATGACTTTCACGCTTGTGTTTGAAACCGTGTAATGGAAGAGGAACATGTCTGTGATCGCTGGTGAGCGGAAGATAACGCATCCCATGGGCTCCACGAGACTCTGACATCATCTCGAAAACCAGGAACACCCCACACTCCAGTCGCTCTTTAACATCACCGCCAACGTTTGCTTCAACAAACCAGATTACTGTGCTTTTCAGACTATAAGTGGACGCTTTTGCAGATAGATACATAGATAGATAGACCGGATAGATGACAAACAAGACAACCCAAACAAAACAAAACTAAAGCAAAACAAAACAATCCATAAAAAAAAAAAAATAAAAGTCTAACCAACAACACAAAAGAGAAACAAAACAATAGCAAACAAAAAAAAAACAAACACACCAAAAGAAATCAAACCAAAACCTATAAAACCAAAACATAACCATAATCAAAGCAAAAAACATAAAAAAAGATTATATTAACTGTACTTATGTTGGTTACAGTTTTTTTTTTCTAAAATGTTTATAAATTTTCTATGAAAAATTTATAATTATAAAAATATGTAAATTTATACAAGATTATTTTCAAAAGTTACAATTCTTTCAAATGTAAAAAAATTATTAATTATATAAATGTCATTGTATATTAACAAATTCATTTACTAATTGGTAAATGTAAGAAATAAAAATAATACTAATACTATTAAAAAAATATTCAAAATCAATAACGTGCATATTTGTAAGTAGTTAAAAAAAATAAAATAAAAAAATAAACTGAACTGGCGTCGCAATATCATAAAATGGTCTGATATCTCATAATTCTCCATAGTTCTCTTTTTTTTCTTGATTATAACACCAGGAAAGTTGCACCACCCTGACGCCAAAAATATCAATTAAAAACATACGTCCATTTAAGTCACCATATAAATTGAAATGTGTCAATAAATACGTATGTTAGCGACTCTTTGTTGTTGGATGAGTAAAAGCCAAGGGTCAATTACCAATAAACCACATAATAACCACCCAAAGAAAAAAAACCTAGCAACCGTTGCAGCTAAAAGTGGCCCCTGATGATGCAACGTTTCAAGATATCATACACTACAACGGTCTCCATTTGAAAGAAACGGAGATGATTTCTTAAACAACATCTCTCTCACCTAAAATTTAATTTCTCTGGTTGATAAGGAAACAGCTCTCGGTGGGGAGAAGCGTTGTTGTTTGCATGCTAATCCTGCTGTTGTGTCGTATGATTTAACAACTCGCAGCGTTCGCTCGGGGCCGCCCCCCGCCGGCCGTGTCTTCATAAGCAAAAAGCTAACAAATGGTTTTAATAGCTTAGCCCACATAATGTAAAAACTCCCTTTAAACTTATTAATGCGATCAGGGGGGTCTTCCGCAAATGTGCAATTTACGTGTCGGGGCGAGCGGGGGCGGTAACGACCGGACGGGGAAGAATAACGCTCCATACTTACTTTAAAGAACCCCCAGGGCACGACCTTTGACCTCAGAATAATCTCTGCCCATAAAAGAATGATTGCTTTTGTCTCCCTTCACTCCGACCGGCCATCATTAAGGGGCCGCGTTTATGGGCCGCCGAGAAAATGTGGGGCTAACAGAGAGATGCTTTAAAATAGACAGACTCACAAAAACAGACGGCAACTACAAGTACGCGGTCGTTACTAAAGCCGAGGAAAGACTTTATAGGCAACGAGATGTTAAAAATTAAACGATGCACACCTACGGACCGCTTTGCTACGAAGGTTATTTTGTTCCCTCACTACAAATGGTTTCTAATCAGTTAGATAAAAGCTTTGTTCCATATGGATCGGTCATCCATACTTCGGTATCGGGTGCAACTCTCACTGTAAACTAGTTACTTATTAGCATGCATATGTATATTTGTATTAAAAGAAAAAAAAAAACAGCACTGAGTTGAACTGACCTCGCCATATCATAAAAATGTCTGATATCTCAATTTCCTATTATTCTAATTTTGTCTCGATTGTGACATCAGGACAGTTGCACCACCCTGACACCAAAAATATCAACAGTTTAGTAGAGGTGTAACCATACGCGTATCGTGTATTGTACAGTTCATGGTCATTTTCTAAACCATAGTGATCATCCTTATTACTTTGGAGTGAGCGTAGCATCTGCGTGTCATTATTTAGTCGTTTGAAATGCACTTATCGAAGCAAGCGATGTAACAAGGGCATCCCAAACGACTAAATAATGACACGCACATGCATTACACTTTAGCATCTCACTTTTAACTATTTACTAATTAGTATGCATATTATTAACTGACTGGCAGTTTATTAGTACTTATAAAGCACATATTCTACATGACCATATTTCTTCTTCACTAAGCGTACCTAATACATAAACTTCACAAATACCTTGCTATTAATAGTTTATTCCGGAAAGTTTCCCATAATTCTCTTTTTACTTGACTATGACATCAAGAAAGTTGCACCACCTTGACGCCAAAAAATCCATTAAAAACATATGTCCATTCAAATCGCCCATAGAAATTTTAACAAATACAATTTTATAAGAAGTTACGAGAATAATTTGTGCGCGAATGATTACTTTATTCAAAAATGTATCTCCTCTGTGTCACCCTAGCACCATTTTGGCATGAACAGCATATTACACCGATACACCGTTTACGTTGTTTATGCAGCGATCTGAACACAAACAATGCATCTATGTACATACGTTGTTTACATATGTAATAAAAAAAAACGGCGCCATAGGGTGGCGTGGAGGAGACAAACTGTTGAATAAACTCGTTATTTTTGTTTCATTTGCGCACAAAAACTATTTTAGTAGCTTCGTAAAATTACGGTTCAACCCTGATATCACATGGATTATTTTAACAATCTCCTTGCTATATTTCTGAGCCCTGATCGTGTTAAGATGCTTGCCGTCTATGAGAGAGCTCTCAAAATTCATCAAAAAAAAATATTTTTGGATGAACTATCCGTTTAATCATAATATTAAATAATTAGATTACTGATGTCCATGTAAATTTACCCACAGACCAGGTTTACATGAACATTAACAGTCATTAACTATTTACTGTATTACAAAACATTAAGTGTGCATTTTATTTTTTTTTCAAATAAATACCCATTGTTAGCTTAATGCTTAAGTAAGCGTATGTTTTACCGTAGTGAGCTTCACTGAAATAAGTATGCAAACTTTTCTCCGGGACTGAAATAAAAAAACGGCGCATAACTAGTTTTGGTGAGAATATTCGCTGGCATATTTTTTCTAGCATATCTGTGTCACTTTATTGCATTGCTCTTGGTTTGAATACCTTGAGTCAGGAATTTGTCCACAAGCAATCAATACGCGGCGAACGCTCTGCGAAATTAAACATCATAGGCGATCAACTTCACTTCACAGCGTATGTCGTGTGACTGAGTTAATTAAACACTACAAAAACCTGATGAGAACAAAGGAATGATAAGTACATGGAAATATGTTTCCTGTGCCTACCTGAACATACTGAGGGGCGAAGAACAAAGAGAACGGGAGTGAGAGGAGAAAGAAAATAAATGAGGGAGCGGGCAAGGTAAGATGGGGGTTTACAAACGGCTACAAAAGAAAAGACAGGCTACAGAAAAGTGGCAAAAGCAGCTGTGATTGAATTAAGCTCCGATGGCAGTAATTGTTAATGTGTGTGTGTGTGTGTGTGTGTGCGCGCGCCTGCAGACATCTCGACGGAAACAGAAACAGGGAGGCGTGGCGTGGACTCACCAGCTGCCTGCTGCCATTCACACCTGAGCACCTCTCCATTCTGATGAGAATTAATCTACTCCACCTCCTCTGGGACTCACGCTCACACACACACAGCCTGGGAATAGCTAATGAAGAAATACAACCTTGGCAAGGGAGAGAGAGGAGATTCATTCATTCATTCACCCGCTCGAGTATGATCGCGAGGTGCGTGTGTGTGTGAAGGAGCACTGGATTGGAGAGGAGGTCACTCTTAAGGTCAAACGCCCGCTTCGAAAACACCTATCTGTAGCGGTTCGAATGAAGACGGAGACTTTAGACTTGTTTTAGCCAAATCAGCGAGGTTAAATGTCGTGACTGAGCTGAGAAGCTAAATGAGACTGAACAAAAAAAAAAAAAAAAAAAAAAAAAAGAAAGTAGGGATGCATAGAAATGAAAATTCTAAAAAAAAAAAAAAAAAAAAAAAAAAAAAAAAAAAACACCACAGTGCACCGCGTTGTATATTATCAGCTATATTTCGTATTCAGACAAAAAAAAACAAAAAAAAAACATGATTTCCAGCAGCTGAAAAAAAGCCAAGCAAATCTGAGCAAAAAACACTACAAACAAACAACTAAAGACAGCACCCATATTTTTTATAACAAATTAATAAATAAATAAAGCATAAATTTAACAAAACAGAACTCAAATCAAAACAATTTAAACAAAACAAAAAGTAAACACACAAGTAATGCTTAATAATAATAATAATAATAATAATAAACAATTCCAAGCAAATCATAAAAACTATTAAAAAAAAAAAACTTTCCAGAGGCAGAAAAATTACCTCTGAAAAACCAAAGGTACCAGGTAGCATCCCAAACCCTACACTAGCAAATATCGTAGGGACAGAAAGGGAAAAATATATAGTCCATATATAATTTTTTTCCAAATTTGGTTCAAAGAATGAAGAAGAAAGTCCTCTCACCATCTAGCCCAGCGTTTGAACCGATCCTCACACTAACTAATAGGTCAATGGGCCAAAAAAAATGCTTTAGGTCCCAAACTAATAGGTTAATCTCTCCTTTTTATTAAAGGCTAACAGCTTCCATTAAGAGCTGTCCGGCCCAGACGTGGCAGAGACATGGGTAAGATTTGCACAACCCTGAACTGTCGCTTTAACTAACAAGCCATGACAGACAGCGAAACCGAAATTTGTGAACTTGTGAATTGTGGGGACTTTCCATAGACTTCTATTCTTTTTATGCTGACCTATATTTTCTATCCCCTAACCCTAAACCTAACAAAAAAACCTGTTTGCATTCCTACGCTTTCAGATAAACACTATTTACTATATTTGAAGGGACATTTGGTCACAATGTAGTGTAAACAAGCACACACACACAAATACTGATTGTTTCCAAAAATTAATAAACACAGATCCAGCGTTGATCTGGATACACCATTAAGCAATTCTAATTTACGCACTCTATAGGGCTTTTCAAACAAAAAGTCACACAAACAAACACAAAAAGCAAAATAAAACACTACAAAAACAAACAAAACAAAGGAATGAAAACAAAACACAAAAAGCAAAACAAAAGCTAAATAGAACAAAAACAGCGCAAAACAAAAATGAAAACAAAACACAAAAATCTAAACAAAAACATAGCAAAATTAAACGCTACAAAAACAAAGAACAAAACAAAACACAAAAAGCAAAACAGAACAAAAATCAAAACAAAAAACAAAAGAGCAAAACATAACCAAAGAACGAAAACAAAACACAAAAAGCAAATCAAAAGAGTATAAAAAGCAGAATGCAAAAAAAAAAAAAAAAATCAAAACAAGAATAAATCAACAACGATAAAAAAAGCAAAGCAAAACTAAACAAGCAAAGCACAATAAAACTAAACAAAACAAGTAAATGCAAAACAAAACAAAAAAGCAAAATTGCCCTGTGACATTTTTTTTTAACTGATGCAAAAGTATTCAAACCCAAATTTTAAGACAGTACTGCAGTCATTTTTTTTTTTAATGTCTGTATGAGTATTGCATTGTTAGCTTCACAACATACAGCGAGCTCCAGCAGGATCAAAGAATTCAAGGCTCCCGTGCACTCCGCATCTGTCGCTTTTAAGGCTCCGTTTTCCCAAAGATAGCGCCTTCGAAAGCCACTGCAGGCGAGGCAGCTAACTAGGCTTTGGGAAAGATTTGCAAAACGCACATCTTTCTCAGGGTCACTTTGGGAAACGCTGCTCGGAGCCCCCTGCAACCGGGAGCCACGGTCGGCGCTTGTTACGGCATCCGAGCGTGTGGGAAAATAAGTGTTTAAGAGTCTGGAGGTGGGTGGAGGTTTTGGCTCTGGGACAAGGGCGGGGGTCACCTCCAGGGCTCTGGCTGCTGACCAAGCTGCTGCCGTTGCCCCGGGGCCGGCCAGGGGCCAGATGAGTCCTGCAGCTCCCCACCCCGAGGGCCCGGGGACACCGGGCGGCATCTCCGCGCACCCCACACGGCCCGGGACGTCACCTCTAATACTGCAACTCGCTAAATATGGATCGAGAGCCGATGGAGCCGTGAAGGTCGAAGCCGCGCTGCGTTAAAAGCGAGGGAGGAAGAGCGGCGAACGAGGAAAGCCCCGATTCTAAACACAAAAAAACTAAACGGTTTCATTCACAATCAAATAAGCGGTTTAAAATGATATTCGAATGCATAGATCCCAACTGGCTGCTTTTTTCCGTCCCGATAGCCGGAGCGTAAGACACCAGATCAGAGGGACAGGCTTCTCACGGCGCGGAGGAAACATTCCAGACACGTCTATATTAAATCATAATTATGCCTCATTAGCCTAATTACTGATCACTGCAGCTCGCCAACCAAAAACTAATGAATGTTTACAGACTAAAAAAAAAAAAGATAAAGCAGACGCGCTGAAACTGTTAAACTCTTAATATTAAATAACGTTTCGTAATGCGATGACGACAAATCGTGGGAAACACGCCGTATGATCGACGCTCTTCTCACGAGAAATTGAATTAGTCCAGAATTAATTCATTTACAGGCCAAGGAGAACGGACATGCGGAGCAAAATGAAAAAAATATATAGATACAGCACGGGACGGACACATATTTTCCTCCGATGCTCGTATCGCAAAAACAGATCGCTTGCTACATTTTAGCGTTAGGATAAACTTTAAAAATGTAAGTGCGTTTTATTATCGACTATTAACTTGTTCACTAAAAATGCATAATTATATTCACTTTAAAATATACATACATCTCGCTAAGTAAAATCGCTAAATAGCATTAATTCGTTTATAAGTTTTTGTTTAACGTGTATGTATAATAAATGACATCTATTTATTTATTTAACATGCATGACAGTGTGAAAAAAACTAATAAATAAAGGAACCGTTATTTGTTTATTACGCATGGTGTATTAAATGTATAAAGAAACATTTATTTATTTGTTATGCATGGTTGTGAAATAAACACCATTATCTATCTACATATATGTTGATAAATGGCATTTATTTATTTACGTATTCATTTATTTAACACGCATGACGGCGTGAAATGAACATCTATCTATCCGTTCATCTCGATCTCTCCACCTCCATCGCGCATTTAAACTGTTTTCAAAAGTCAGGTCCACTTTTATCCCAGCATGACGTGCGCTGCACCTTCCCGAAAGCCGGGAGCGCTCATTGATTAAACTCGGAGACTGTGAAGGACTTCCCAATCTGCGGCTTTGCGATTGATGGAATTACAGCGAAAGGTTCGGCTACTTATTTATTGACCACAGAGAAGGGATGAGGGGTCACGATGAAAGAGGGGAGGACCTCTTGGCCCCTTCTCTGATGCGATAGTTCGTTAATGGAGCCGGGGCCCGGGTGGCGGAGGGAGGGGTGGGGTCGGTCTCAGGACAGAGCGAGCAGAAAGCTTTCTTTTATGATGACCTAGCCAGCGCTCATCCAGGTGTGCAACGAAACCTTATATTACAAATCTGTTGTACGGTGCATCACTTACAGCTTCCTGGCTTTGAAGATCTCCGCAAACTCTCGGACGCTCCTCAAGGAAGCCAAATCCAGCGGCGCGGCTTCGACGCGGGCTTTGCTCTGGTGAAAGAGGGACGGAAAAAGAGAAAGCGTTAGATATCATACCGGCTGCATCCATCACTATCACGCTGCTAACAAACAGAAAGCCAAAGCCTAAGCGTCCCGCTCTAACTCACCGAACACTTCCCCACCCAAACCCTCCACTATATCTCACGGACGCCATGAAAAACAACTCCATCTCCCGTTCCCTAAATCAAGGGGTGCATTTCCAATAGGGAATGTTGCACATTCTATGGCGGGAGAGCATCTCAATATCCTCTTTATGGCATTTTTATGACCCTCCGCTCTGACTGTATCCGATCTCTCCTGCGAGCATCCTGTGCTTACACTAAGTAAACGGTAAGGCGGTGGCTCCCTTCTTTCATAATGTCCATAATGGCATATAGAACAGGCCCGAGGAGATAAATAATGTATGAGCGAAGCCAAATCCACAATAATGGTCTCTCTCAGTGCTGGCTTTTAGGTGCACCTTTGATCATACCAGAACACGATCGATATTAAGGAAGACACATAAATCACTCCACAAAGGAAGGATCAGAGTCTCGCTGGTCAGAGGTCAGCACAAGTTCTCCTGAGGTAAAGTCGGTGGGAAAGTCTGAGGTTTTAGTGTACAGGCACACACAACAAATAAATAAAATGACACTATATAAAAACACTATAGATACGCACTATATATAAACAGTATAGTTATACACACACACACACACAGATATATATACAAATATGTTCTGCATGGCCTATTGTGTTAATACATATGTTAAGATCACAAAATTAAAAAAAAAAAAAATTCTCTTTCTCCCTAAACGTTTTTGGACACGTCTACATCGTTAATAAACTAAATAGACCTGTTGTTCGCTAAAAAGCGCCTGTAACAATATTGCGGTAAACGGCTATAACTTGCTTGCTCGTTTTTACTTTATTTCGCCAACCAAAAAAAGTTTTGGGTCTCTTCGAAATGGCGGCGTTTCGTTCCTGAACGAATCAACCGTTTACATGATTCGGTTCATTCGCAATGACTCACTTGTTAACAGCGACTCGCTGCCACCTACTGGCGATTTTGATTTCATGTTTAAAGTATTCATTTTTAAAATAATTTCAAACGTTAGTATTCAACGTTTTGTTTAGCGTACCAAAACATTACGCATTTGTAACTACGAAGATTTGTTTTGTTGACACTGGTTTCATTCGCTTGGTAATGGCCTAAGTGGCTGATTGAACGTAACAATTCGACTCGAAAGCACGCTTTTAGAAAAAAATAGCTTTATTAAAAGTACGAAAAATCTGTTTAAACGTACAAGAAAAGATAAATTTCTTTTCACTGATATGAAATGACCGCATAGAATGAAGAATATCAAAACCTGAAGCCATCCGTGCGAGCCAGACATCAGCACAATAACGCACGCGGCAAAATATTGTCTAATTATTGTTATGAAAAGTTTTATCGTCGTTATTATTCTTCTTATTATCGCCGTTGTTGCCGTTAGAAACCATGCAAAGTCAAGCATTAATGCACAACAACAACAAAGCAACAGAACCGATCACTTATTTACCTTTTCACTAGTAAGTTAACGGCTAAATGCTGATCAAGAACATTTCGGCTCCGTTTCGTTGACTATTCTCTGCGTTTCGTTCTCGCCGCAAACAGCTGCGTGCTAACTTAGCAGGTTCCGCTAGTCCTGTACAGCATCTCTGATGAGGAATTTTTTGATGAATGACTGTATAAACTCTGCTAATATTACAGTGGGGTTAGGAGACGTGGGGCAATTTAATTATGCCATGTACAGCACACCACCAGGTTAACAGGAAAAGCACCCCATCAGCGTTTCTCCTATCAACAGCACGTCCACGAACCACTTACAATTGCTAATCAGCCTCTGCGCAATTAGTGCCGTAGACTATTCTAGATGGCTACTGTACTATAAAGACTTCAGAGCAATCATGTCTAGTCTTGTCATACGCCCTCGATTGCAAACTGCAAGATATACAATAACTGTTCAACATCACTTTTCATCAGATTATTACCGTCCAATGGGGCTTGACTAATACCCAGAGATGTTTGTTTCAGCGTTATCGCCGACAAAAATTAGGACACCTGGTTATTAAAGTCCGTCAATATAATATTAAAAAGGAAGTTGTGTTGACCCAACAAATTGTCCACAGCAGAATTACTGGCTTCCGTCTAATGACTCTAATACAAAACACGCATATGACGCACAAGCATAATATAAGGCAAAACACACTTTAATTAAGTGTATTAGATTTGCAATAAAGACAAAGTGATGCACATAATAATAGAAATAATGATAGACAGAATAAGAGAACAAATGATAGAATGGCAAATGAAACATAAGACAGAACGATAAATGATAGGCAGACAGACCGCTAGGCCAAAGAGACAGATAGATAAGATTGGAAAGGTTGATAAGCGAATGGACAGAATAAAAGAAAGACAGAGCAATCATTCGAATGATGGGAATAAAAGATGGAATGAACGATAGAAGGACAGAACAATAGAATGAACGATAGAATGATAGAATGTCATTCAGATAGAATAGAAAGATAAACTACAGAAACAGCAAGCAATAGATAGATATGTTATAATGCTTTCCTCTAATATTGTTTGTTTTTTTACAGTCACGCCAAATTTTAATTTGAAATTTCAACAAAACGATCAACAGAACGATAGGATAAAGTAGATAGAATGACAGAACAGCAGATAGTACGCCAGGAAGGTATTATTGTTTCTTCAAGGCTTTTGCAATATTGCATTTATTTTTACAGGGCGTGTCTATAAACCAATTTTGAATTTGAATTTGACAGACAGACAGAACAAGAGACAGACAGATAGAATGAGAGATGCATTTACGGACAGACGAAGACAGCTTGAATTACTTTTTTGAAGTCAAACACACGTGCCTTAAACATAGGAACTTGTACATTTCTATTATTTTAACTGTGAGGACAGTTAGCCTTTAAATGTTTAAAGGCAAAGACCACGACACGGAGACAGGCTAATTTGTCGGTAGTGCAACGTTGCTCCATCTAACAGGTCTTATTTCTCCAAATCAGGTTTAGCCTGTGGGCCTGCAGACCTTGACTGGGGCGCTGCGATTACGCGATAAGACTGAGACGTAGACACCACGAGTCTACTCCGAAACAGCCACAGGGCACACATGAACAACAGAAACCCATGTCAGCGCGAGCGGATAATTATTTCAGAAGGATCCGTCTGTGGATTACGGTCTCCGTTCAATGTGATTTATCTCCACGTTTCCCAAATGGCGTGTCACCACCCAAAAATAGGCCGCATGCTTCTGACGGGTTGCAAAAACAATGGGGTGTTACAAGAGGTTCACTTGCGGCGAGGGTAAACGTGGTATTATAAATATGACTGACAGAAGGCAAACAGCACACTGTGCACACCTGAGGACTGCTTTCTAGTGTACGCAACAGATGAGGAACGATGAGTGTCCGGTTAGACTGATTGCCGGGAGAATGATGGGCGGCAGTTGTGTGAGTTATTGCACGTCAGGCTCCACTAGCCGTGTTTGGCAGGTGTATGGCATGCGAAAACTGGAAAACAGGAAATAACAGCTGCTGGGAAACACGAGAGGACAGATGTGAAGACTGATGACTAAATGATTTGGACAGATATCAAACCAGAACCGGTAGGTTTGATGTGTGGTACTGTTGGTTAACAGACTGTACAAGTCTGACACAAGCCAGACTTTTGTTATCAGCGAAGTCTGGTCCACTTCATAGCTTGTTCTGGCGAAGATCAGACAATTTTGACGTACTGTATATGTACAGAGATAAATAAAAAATTGCATTTTGTTATTTCGTCAGTTTATTTTAAGGTCAAATTCTTGCCATTAACTATGACTTGTCTATAACTTTGCCCCAACTTTGCCTAATTACTTATTAACAGTAAGTTAGCTGTTAAGTAATGCACAGTTAAAATATCATCATGCAGAATATGTGCTTTATGTGCACTAATAAATAGCTGATATGCTAGTAAAATAAATAGTTACTAATAACAATTGATCCCTAAACTAAGGTCAGGTCTGAATCAAGATGGAAAACAGAAGAGGGTCGATTCTGAGTCTAACTGTGAACAGAAGAGGGTTGAGTCTGAATAAAGAGACAAAAAAGAAGGGTCAAGTCTGAATTAAGACGTGAACCAGAAGGTCGAATCTGAATCAAGACAACCGGAACAGCTTTCTATTCTTTATTTTTGAGGGAAGGATGGGAAAAAAAGAGGGCTAAGTCTGAATCAAGATGTAGAACAAAAGAGAGTTGAATCTGAATCAAGATGTAAACAGAAGAGGGTCGAGTCTGAATCAAGATGGAGAACAAAAGAGGGTCGAGTCTGAATCAAGATGATGGAACAAAAGAGTTGAATTTGAATCAAATCAAGATGTGAACAGAAGAGGGTCGAGTCTGAATCAAGATGGAGAACAAAAGAGGGTCGAGTCTGAATCAAGATGTGAACAGAAGAGGGTCGAGTCTGAATCAAGATGTGAACAGAAGAGGGTCGAGTCTGAATCAAGATGTAGAACAGAAGAGGGTCGAGTCTGAATCAAGATGTAGAACAAAAGAGGGTCGAGTCTGAATCAAGATAACCAGAACAGCTTTCTATTCTTTCCTTTGAGGTGAATGAAATTTACATGCCAAAATGACTAACAATATTTATAGTTATAATATTAGAATGCACAACCCATCTCACCTTTGTCTTTTGGAGCAATAGCATATTACAGTTGTAGCCTGACTAACACACACACACCAATTTCAGCAAAATTTACTTATTTAGGTTTAAGAAAAGGTTTAGACTGGAGTCATTTCAGTCGAACTCAAGGGTTTACATGACACTTTAAAAATACAAATAGCTTTAGACCAACTTAAATCTAAATTTGAAACTAATTAAAACAAACCAATTTGAACTAGAAGTTGTTGCTTATTTAAATAATGCAGAAACGCCCAAGAATTAAAAGAAAAGTTACTGCGATCAGAAATACCATACATCTTCCCTCAACTCACCTGCTCTCTTTCGCTCGCAAACAAATAAAGCATTAACAGCCCGCTGCTATCCATTAACAGATGCATCTGAAGATACTTACAGTACACTAATTGCAGTTAGAGTCCCTCGGGAGCAACCTGGGGGTTAAGTGCGCAGCAAAAGGGCACAACAAAAGGTTCTTACTAATTGTCCGGTTAGTAATTGTCCAGGTGGTCACCCCCACCTGACAGGGAGTCTGCAACATTTGCATAACCAGCCAAGAGTCTTAACCACTCTACTACAACCCTGTATGGTCGACTCTCCGCTCTGTGTAGAGCACAAGCAATCAACAGCGACGTCGCCCAGGGCCACACCCCGTCAAGGAAAAATTACCCAGCATCCCCAAACACCATTCATCAACCTCGGAACCGCGCTTGACGGGAACCTTGTCAAACTGCGCAGCCCACAGTCACCTTCCACTACGGCACAGTTTAATCACGACACATAAGTAAGCCCCCCCATAATTTGACGTGAACCAGCAATATTACATCAATAATGCCATAAAGTCAACGTGAAGTCGAATTTGACCCTCTTTACATTCTTATTACGACTTAATGTACTGGATTTACTGGTGTATGTTGCTCAAAATAACTTTGTAGACTTTCATTAAACTTTAATAACCTGATTTTCCAATCTGACGCCGTCAAACCATCTTATTTTTCGAAGGAATAGCTAAGTGTCGCTACAGAAGCATC